>NW_016158058.1:48161-93487 GCF_001687245.7 Rhagoletis zephyria | reverse complement strand
ATAATGTAGTGTAGCTGCTTCTATGTTAAGATATCGTGAATAGAAGAGGTGATGCCAGCTGTGACGGGACTAGCATTTGGTAAGTGATTTCGATAGGAGTTTGCCAGTGTTGTATGACCACGATAATGCGTCTGCTCGCAATTTAACAAACGTCATTTTTTGCTGTTGAAGCTTGTCTTCGGTAGGACATTAATGAAGGCGGTATGCACTGGCATCGCAGGCGCCACAAAACCCAAATCGGGAATCAGCGATATGCTCGGCGCCACTCGGGCATTCCCCACTTGCATCGGCGAGTATGAATTGGAATGTTGCATGCTGTTGATATGCGCATTGTTGCTGTTATTCAAAGTGACATTTGGACGGGCTGTTACGGGTGCAGTGGAGAAGTCCTGCATTATGTGTATTTGCTGTTGTAGTTGCAACTGTTGCTGTTGGGGAGTCAAGGGTGCAGCACGCGTTTGCATGTTGCTAAGCTGCTGATGGTATAAACCGAGTGGATTATTATAAAAGTTTGCATTTTGCCAGGCGGCGCTATTGAATTGAGGCGCATGTGCTGTTGGCATGTAATGCGTAGAATGCGTTGGCGCCGCTGCAAGTGCCGGAGTGCTGGAGACGAAGTCAGACCAATCGTCATCGTTACTATTAGTGTTGGTGTTGCTATTACTGTTAATATAACTATTGCTGTTGCATATGTTGCTATTGATAGCGACGCTGCCCCTGGCTGTGTGGAGAATTGGTTTTCGCAGTGCCGTTGGTGTTAGCGTGCGTTGGACGCTTACGTGTTGTTGTTGATGACGTGGTGACCGCACTGCATTATTGCTGTTGGTGACACTGTTAATGACGTGACCACCTACCGCGCGATTTGGTGTAAGTTTATAGTTGTTATTATTGTTGTTGTTGAGTCGAGCGGCATTGTTTGGCAACTGCGGGGTCACTGGCACTGATACAAACTCCGACCAGTAGTCATCGCTGAGAGTGGAGTCCTGCTCCTTCATCGCCACTGCAGCGCTTATGGAAATAGAAGCGTTTTTTGCGTGATTATCCGCATAGCTGTGCGTTGGTGATGATTTTTGTGATGTGTTTGCATCTTTGGCAGCCGTGATTTTGGGCTGCGGGAAAAGTTCTTCAATGCGCGCTAATTCATCCGGATTGATATTGGCCGTTGTATCACCCCACTCAATACTTGGCGTAGCTTTACCCGCCACTGTGTTATTTGCGTTCATTGGAATAGCTTGTGGCAACAGTATGGCCGGACTGAGTATCATATTGTCAATAATAGATGGTGAGCTCGTGCGACTAGGTATCTTACCAGCTTCTTTTGCCTTTGAAATAGCTGCTGCAAATGCAGGGGGTGCGTTTATGTTTGTTGCTTTACCATTTGATTCCTTTTGGAATGCGGACGCTATTGTACTAGTGGGATTTGATGTGACGCCGCCATAAGACGCAGTTGCGACTGTTACGGTTGCCTGAGTTGGTGGTGGCACTGATTGAAACTCGGTAAAATCGGCGAATTCATCGGTGTCCAATTCAACCGATGGATTTGGTTGTTGCTGATGCTGAGGTTCTGGCTGCGTCAATGCCAAAACCGGTACACTTAGTTCAGATTCCAAAGGCGCCGGCACTCCTGTAGGCGATTCACCAGCATATTCATTCACCATTTCTAAGCTGAAGCCGGGATTATATTCGGCATCCCGATATTCCTTTTTCACCACCTTTTCATCGATTATTATGCCCGCCGCAGCAATCTCATAATCGAAATCAATTGGCTCATTGCCGTTAGTAGGCGATTTGCAAGTTTTCACTGTTGTCGCCATTTCTGTCTTCGAAGGTGTATATATGTGTGTCTCCTTCAATGGTCCAGCATAAGTAGAGGTGACTACCGTTTCGTCATCTTCAATATTATCGACGATGTTAGCACCTAAACGTAATGTTGACAATGTTTTTCTACTTTCATACGATCTGCTGTTACTTGTATTACTGCCACTAATGCAGTTGGTGCTAATGGTGATGCTTTGATCCTGTGCTGTTAACTGATACGTTGGCTGGTCCAATGTTAAAGGCGCCGGACAAATGTCTTTCGTTGGCGTGAGCGTTAGTTTGGTATCGTTGTTGCTTAGGGCTTCTGAAATGTTATCGTCGACGTTTGTAAAGGTTGTATGCGATTGATGCTGGTCATCGGGTGTATCAAGCCGTGCAACAGGCGGCGACGAGTGAACCGTTTCAGTCTCTCGTGTGTTTGTCTCCCCCTTGACCCCTGAAATTAGGCAATAATGATTAGTTGGTTTGTATATATTTATGCAGGAAAATAGGTTTAGCAGTTCACAGTGCATAAGACTAAAGGTGCAAAATAACGAAAATTAAAATATGTATGTCTGTATAATAATAAATAAATAAGGCCAGAATTTAATTATCGGAAACAAAAAAATGGTGGCTGGAAAAGCCATTTGAAAACAAAAGTATTAACGAAATATTTCTTGTATAAGTAAATATAAAAAGCTTTTTATTTTTTAACGCATTTGGTGGTAGTGGCATCCAATTGGATGGTTCAAATATGTTTGGTAATGGTAATTTAAATAATTGCCATTAAATATTGACGATAGAGAGAAAGTGACCTAATATGAATATATACCACCGTGCGACAAAAACCAAAAATTTTTAAAACACAGGAAAAAATCAATATATTCACAGAACAAGGAGACAAATATAGTATAACTGCCTTTTTAATTTTTCTCTCTAACGTTAGGATTTTTTTTCTTTGACTTTGACTTTGCAATTTTTAGGATATGATTAAATAAAAAAATTTAAAAATTAAAAGATTTGGCGCATTGTAGAGTAACAAAATGGGTATCAATTAAAAGAAACAATTCTGTAGAATTGAATTGTGCACCAGTACGAATAAGTTTAGAAAATGTTCTTTTAAAACTTTATACTTGAATATCCTTGGAAATTTCCAATATTTATTTTTGAAAAAAAAATATGTGTCAAGGACTAATATGTTAACTACCACATCCTCGAATTTCGTTCTTCTAACGTTATTCGTTTTAGATAAAAAAATGTACACTTCTCTTTATAAGATATTGATAGTTACAATATACATATTAATCCTTGACATATGTATTTTTTTCAAAAATAAATATTGGAAGTTTCCAAGGATATTCAAGGATAAAGTTTTAAAAGGACATTTTCAATACTTATTATATACCCAAAAATAAATTTTTTTTCCTATTCTACAGAATTTTTCGTTTTAATTGATACCCATATTCTTATTCTACAATGCACCGAATCTTTTGAATAATTTTTTTATACAATCATATTCAAGAAATTTCAAGGTCCTTTTAAAAAAAAAAATCCTGACGCCAGAGAGAAAAAGCTAAAAACGCAGTTTTCTATATTTGGCCCCCCGTTTTGTGAATATATTGATTTTTTCGTGTGTAAATTTGACTGTCGCTCGGTGTAATATGTATATGTATGACGAACTAAAAACCAAAGGCTTAACTGCAGTTACATAAAGCCTCTGGTAAGTTACAAAGACGGTAAGTGTGGCATAGTATATATATTTTTTTTTTTTAATTTTTTGTAGAGGCCGAAGAAAGGCTAACCAACTGGATCTATGTACATGACCACTGCCGGAACGATATTGCTCGCCAAGGTACTGATTTCGTTGAGAGCAATCAAGAAGAAAACCAGCCTTATAAGAATCGAGTATTTATAGGCTGTCTTAGATTATCCAGGCTTAAAGCCTCGAAAAAGTTTGTGTGCAGTGAGTGAATATATACTAATATATAACTTTGGGTCATCTTTAGTGGTGAGACCATAAGTAAGGGGTCTTCATCTAAAGTGATAAACTGCCAATAAATGTGATAAAATAATGAGTTTGTACGGGAACCCGGTTTATTTCATTTCATCACGTTTATGGGCAGTTTAGCACTGTGGATAAAGAACAGTGGTTCGCAAAGAAGAAGAAAAAAACTTAGCAAAGACCGTACACGCTTTGTAAAAATAAGCGTATAATAGCATTAACGTGCTATTATAAAAAAGTAAAAAGTGAAATCATTTGTGATTCAAAGTGTTGAACAAATAGCTTGAGAAATGTTTATAGTGTTAATTAAATCCATTTAGTATAAATGAAAAAATAGTATATATCAAATGTGACCCTATAAGCAAGCAGGGATAAAAAGGGTCTATACTTATCCAGTAAAATTTAAAATTTGTCAAATACAGTAATTTGCATTGATGACCACGATATGATGACAAAATTAATTGGTTACACGTCCAATGGGGCAAAATGTACTATATCGAATGATTTTTACACGAAAGTTGCCCTAATTAACTTTTTGTTTATGGATCATTACTTACATTAATGGTGTATGTAAAGGTCAAATATGTTGACAATTCTGGTATCAAAATATGCTATAGAAAGAAGTCGTTATGAGCTTTTTTAATGATGGCGATGCATGTACGTACAAGTACATATTCGCTAATCTTTTTTTTGATTCAAATTTCCTATTTCTGAGTCATTTAAATTATATAATTTCTAAGTCATATTCTACACTTGCCTTTATTCGGCGCTTTGGTTCAGACTTTACTGATCCTTACACTCTAAAATTACTATTTACCTCGCTTGTACGATCTAAGTTAGAATATGCGGTCTTTATATGGAGGCCATATCACCTTTGTCACATTAATAGACTTGAGCGAATTCAAAAGAATTTTCTTCGTTTTGCTCTCAGATCGCTTAACTTTGCTGAACCGATTCCTTCGTATGATGCTAGATGTGCTTTAATAAGCTTGAAGTCTTTACAAAATAGACGGAGTGTTCTTTCACTCTGCTTTATCTTTGATATTATCAGTGGAGAAATTGATTGTCCATTTCTTTTAGAGCGCATTTATTTTTACATTCCACAAAGAAAATTGCGGAGCAATGATTTATTCTTTCTGGAGCGAGTCCGGACGGTTTATGCATCCTATGCTCCGATTCATAGAGCATTGAAAGAATTTAATCAAATCTCAAATTCTTTGGCCTTTGATTTCTCGTCGCCTAAGCAATTGTTTAAATTATCATTGAATGAACTATATAGTTAAGCTTGAACTTGTATTGTTAAGTATTTTTGTAGTAGTTTGTAAGAAATCATGTATTTCTAGATTTACTAGATATGAACAAATATATAAATAAATAAATGATCTTAATTACAATACATAAAAACTGATTTGTAACCCACTTCAAACAGGAAGAAGGTTATCAATTCGTCAGAATATTTTTATATTTTTTATTTTTATGTAGATAATGTAGAAACTAACGGTACCCTTAAATTTGTATATCTGAATTGAAGTCGGTTTTGTTTTTTGCTTAAAAATGACTTGTTATATTAACATTATGTTTGTAAGATTCGATCTACCACCAAAGTGTTAATAGAAGAATGTAATGTTGTAAAAACCGAAATCTATAAATGTGTGCTTAGCAAAAAGTTAATGGTAGCATAGATTATTATATATATATTTTTTTTTTGCAGATTTAAAAGTGTGTAGGGTAAAGTAGGGCATACGACGCACATTTTACTTGAGGAGTTGCAAAATAAATGTTTTTTTTCTTTTAACAAGATCATGCGTTTTGGGATCTTTAGTGGCTAGAGCGTGTTAATGAACTTTGTTTGCAGAAGAATCGTGTATTAAAATGATGTTTGATCTTTCCTGAAAATAAGCTACGTTTTAGTAAGTACTACAAAGCTATATTTTTCTTATTCGAAATTATTTGTTTATTGTACTTTAAATTGGTTATTCCTACGAAGTCATCTTAGTATAAAAATCAAATGGCATTTTAATAAATAAGTGCTATACTAACTGGACCACTATAAAACCGGAAAAACCCGTCAATAAAAAGAAAATGCAGTTTCATCTGCTTCTACAAGGATGGATGTTTAGTGAATACCAAGAAAAGCTCATGAAGCTGTGAAAGACGATTTTTAGATTACAACTTTGAAAAAAAAAACACAGTGTAACCATTCAACCCGTTTTTTATTAGGTTGTTGTTGTTTTAGTGGCAGTACTGCTAAAACAGGTCGTAGTTTTGAATATCTGTAGCTTCATCCACTGCGTCCTACTTGTCTCCAGCTGCATAGTTTAGAACCGCCCGCCCAATTGCCTTGTACGTTGCCCTGTGCCTTTGCCCCAGGTGCTGCCAGCTGGCGACTCGATGGGCAATTATATGTGCCGAGAAGGAGACCAGACGGTCGAAGGTAACTCCGAGGATTTTCGGGTAACTCACCGTCGGAATTGGTTTGCCATCGACGTGAATACCCCGCTGCAGTCTGACCTCCTTTGTCCAGGTGGTAAAAAAGGTTGCCGGGGATTTTGTTGGGGGGAGGGCTAGGCTCCTTGCAGTGAAGAAGCAAGAAAGTTTGGTGAGGTAACCGTTTACTTTCGAGCACAAGTCATCAAACCCAGACGCCATTATCGAGCATAAGAGACATTCGAGACTCCTTCTGGTAGTTGAGGGAGCTTTGAAATATAATAATCAAAAAGAAGCGGGGAAAGGACATCACCCTGTGGGATACCTTGTTTCATTTTTCTCGGATTGCTGGTTTTGTCTACGAAAATTACCAACAAATGTCGACCACTCAGATAATTCGCCGACCGCCGCTCGAGCCCCTGTAGGAGAGAGGAAGCCTTAATGTCTTTTAGTAGCTTGAAATGGTTGAAGGTTTCAAATGACTTTGACAGATCTAACAGTACTAGGACTGTTCTCTCACAGGGGCGGTTTTGCTTAAGGCTACGAGTTATATGGGTGTTTATGGCGTTAAACGCTGTTGTACACAGCACAGCATTTTACGAAACTTATGCTGCTGCCTCACTGGGATCGAGTGGTTTGTGTAGTGCGGGAGTAGCAAGTCTTCAAGTGTCTTTGTTACCGGGGAAAGGAGGGCGCGGTCGCCGAAGGAAATTTCGACTATGTCGTCACGCTTCGTCGGGTTGGATAGTGACCGCACGGTTGACCAGAGCTTGCTCACACCAGGGGTGAAGTTACCACTCTTCAAATGCTCTTCCCACTTCTTCGGGGCGAAGGTTGTCACGCTCATCGATCAGAACAGCCACTTCCGCCAGAAAATTCGGACGGGGGTCCGAAGCAAGCTGCAGTGACAAACCTTCGGAACTTACGCGCACCTACGTGAAAGTCGGTTGGTGTGGGAAGGGTAGAAAAGGTCGTCGTTCATTGTGCAGAACGTCTAATCGTCTATCTGCTCAGCCAAGTGTATTCCCCCACGATCATTCGACAGGCTTGAATGCCAAAGATTGTGGTGCGCGTTGAAGTTACCGACTACCATACGGTTTTTACCTTTGAGGAGCGCACCTATTTCAGGTGTTGAATTGATGGGCAACTGCGTCTCTTGGACCGCAGCTATCAATATTCCATGCCGACCCATAGACGGGGGTGGGTCGACGAAACAGCAGCACTTGGTCCGCCAAAACCCGAGTCGTTCCCGTACGTAGATCGGGCTTGCGTGAGAATGTCATGGACACTGTCGAGTCTAGTAGTTGGGTTACGTGTGTCTTCATGGCATCTGTGAGTCTGAGGAGATGCATTCTGTCATGCCTGATTTTTAGGATTTAGTGGCGATGACAAAACAATTTAAATGCATTGTAGATATATTATTTATATTTAATTAACTGTTTTAAAACAATTAGTAAAGATAATTTTTGCCTGAATAGTGAGCAGACCATCTTAGCACAAATAAAATTTCACCATTGGTGCTACTGCATTGATTTTCGGAAGCAAAGATTCAATTAAAAAACAGGTGCGGTACATATTCCTACTTTAACCTACACGATGCAAATACCTTAAAATATGCCACAACAACAATTCTTTTAACTTACAACTACAATCCGGCATTCGATTTGTTTTTAAGTGAAAGTTGGCAAATTCCAGTGGATTATTAGTTAAGTTATTATCATTGCAAAAATCGTCGCATTTTAACGTCGGTGCATAAATGCAATTTGATAGTTGATCGGTTTTAAAGGTTGGCATTTCAAAATGAGTGGTTAAATTTGAATGTATGGTATTATTGTTGATCATGTTAAGCGTTGGATTTTGATGGAGGGTTGCCGAAATGTGATTAGTAAAATTTTTGAAGTACATTAATGGTTCAATAGTGACGACATTTCCAACAGTACGTCGTTGAGCGACAAGCGAATGAAGTGAAGCAAAAGTATTTGTAGAGTGAGAAGCGCATAGTCCACGATTTACATGTGTTGTATTACAATTAGCCCGTGCATTGGTTTGACAATTTTGATAAGTGCAAGGATTTGGAAACGTGTTGGTATTGTGTGGTGTGGAATAGGAAGCGGACGTAGAATTGGCAAAGACATTTTTGTTATTATAAGTTAATAATGTTGGTGGTAATGATGATATTGATGATGATAATTGACCAGATGTAACCAATGCGGGTGTTGTTGTTGTTGTTGTTTGTATTATTTGAGTATTTAAAGGCATTAATTGAAAGCGGTTAATTTCATTAGTTAATTTATAATCAGCGGTGGTTGTTGTGGTTTTTTTTGGAGTAGTTGTCGACGTTATTTGTTCCAACGTTGTTGCACATGCAGAGAAGGAGGAATCAACAGTTAAGTTATCAAGCTTAGTAGCCATCACCATAACTTTGTCTAGATCCAATAGTAAAGTGTGAACATGTGATGCTAGTCATTTTTGTAATTCATCATCATTGATTTGATTGTTTGATTAGAGAATCAAGTGGTTGGTTGGTGTTACATACATATACATGTGTTGTTAGACAGATAGACATGTTATTTTGTGTTTGTTAATTCCGAAACCGAAGGTTGTAAAATAATCAAATTAAGTAGTTGTTAAAACTTAGTTAGTGGTAATCAAAAATACTTTTTACAATATTAAAAGCGTTTATCAAAAAAATAAAATAATAATGGGGAAGGCATAAATGTTTTAATTGAATTTCAACCAAGCTAAATGTAAAAAGATTAGGTTAAAAAACATAAACAAACATGCATACGCTGAAATTCGCAGACATGTATAGATTTGCTTGATATTTTTTTGGTAGAAAATAAAATTACAATCAAAATTAAAGCGTCATTACAGTGATGATCATAAAATTGGAAGTAATTATGCAAAAACTGTTGCTTCTAGCATAAATAGTCGGCCATTCAAGGGCATTAAATACCTAGAACGCAAGATATGCATACAAACATATACATTTACATGTATGTACGTATACATCCGTATAGCGGCATGTCTGTACAATTAAGTTACCGTTTGAAGTGCCACATGCACGGTAAATTTGCATTAAGATATTTGTATGTATGTATAATAAAAAATTATACATTGAAAACAAAACATTTTGTTCAATAAAAATAACAGTTAAAATGTATGTATACAATTTCGATAAACAAACTTTATAATATTCATTATAATATAGAGCATTTACAATGAAATTCTTGATCAAATAAATTTTAACTGCTATTTTTGAAACGTTTTGAAAAATATATGAAATCATGATTTTCAGATTTCTTATTTACATATAATCATATGCCATGTACAACTACTGGTGAGCCACATTGTTAAAAATAACTCTCTAAAAATACAATAGGTGTTTAAAACGAGAACCAAAAAGGAATTTGCATAACCTAAGACAAGAAGAGACATTTTAAAAATTTAAAAAACTGTATTCTTTGACCTTCGCAATCACAAAACTTTTAAAATCCAAATAGATTGGACCGGTTAGGTTGTTACTCATTTTTTGGCTGCTTACTAATTTTAATGTTTATAAGTATAAATTTTTTCGGCAAAGTAAATATCGATACCTGAGTGGAACGTCGACCTATAGCGCCCGCCAGCAGCCAGTTCTAAAACGCCCTATCTCAGAAAATTTTTGAAGAACGCCATACTTCAGCATTTGATTGAAAACGGCCACAGTTCGGTATTTGATTCAAAAACACCCTTCCTCAGCACATTTTCAATGTATTGTAATGTAAGATAGGGCGTTTTCATCCGAATTCTGGGATAGGGCGTTTTTCAAAAAAAATTTTGAGACAGGGTGTTTTCAAATAAAATTCTGCAACAGGGCGTTCTTCAATCAAATTCTGCGGAAGGGTGTTCTTGAAAGGTTTTCTGAGCTAGGGCGTTTTCGAACTAGCTGCCGAGATAGATCGATCTTCCACTTATGTAGATATCGATATCGTTACCTTAATTCACCAAGGCCCTAACCAACACTTTTTTCGAAACTGCGTTTTTTAAAGATTTTGGTAGAATATATTAAAATAATCCTTCAATAAAAATGTTTAAGTTCTAGTACCAAAAACAACGGAACTACACGCCACTTTTTAAAAAGCTCTACCTCTTTGTTGGTTGGGGCCTTTGTGAATTAACTTCGAAGTGTAAATTTTAAAACGCAAGATTTATAAACCACTTTACATAAAGTTAATTATGAGGAACATGTATATTTAAATGTTAATTAAAAACTAAAACAAGCATTACTGTTTCTAGCAGCAGAAAAGCCATTGAAATTCTGTAAACATTTTAAACTTACACACATTTTACACGCGAACTTTATTTTTTTCTTTATAGCACAGTGCCGTAGTTAAATATGAAGCGTTTTCCATGCAGTTTGTAAATATAAATAGATATATTAAGCAATTAAAAGCCTTCGCAAGTAAACAAAAAAAAAACTTAATTACAGATTTCAGGGGAGAAATGTGCATAGACAATAAATGATGCAGAAATTAAGCGACTGAAAACAAAATTCATTTTCGAAATAATAAAAAAAAGAACACAAGATGTATAAAGCTCAGTATGTTTAAATAGCTTGCAGAGGAAGCGTTTCTGTAGATTTTTGCTTGGTATAGCGTTAAATTTTTAAGTGTAAGTATTCATTTTAAATTACACCAGTTAAGTAGTCAGTTTACATAATGAAACTTACCGTCAAGTGGGTTCACTAGACCGGCGCTTTGCCAATCGAACTCAACATCAGGTACATCCGTTTTCATAGAGTAGTTGCTAACGTCACTGCCATTGCTGTAATGTTCCGAGTCGATGCCTGCTGTTGTTGTTGACGGGTTGACTGTTTGTGGTTTCAATGGCTTTAGCGGATTAAAACTGAGATTGGCAGCAAAACGGGGCATTGATGGATTCCAATTCTCGCCAAAGAGCTACAGAAATTATTTTGTAGTTATTAATTTTATTTATTTATTTATTTATTTATTTATTTATTTATTTATTTAGCATAGTTTGTAGTTATTAAATAAGCATAAATAATATATGACTGCATTATTCATTCTTACAATGTTTCTCGAATCAATGCCTATTGACCGTACAAGCGCATGCCGTATTTCCGACTGCGGCCACTGAAATTCCAAGGCTTTGGCAGCTTCTATCGACTCAAAAGGAAGTGTGCCGTTTGGTAATTGCAAACTGGAAAGAGCGTCTGGCGCTGTCCTTTCTTTGTCGCTGTCAACACTTTCATCTGCAGGTGGAAACATCAGTTTTAACACCGAACCTATACGGTCACTTATATTTCCACTAGTCGCAGGTGGCGTATGTGTATTCATAATAGCAGTATTTGCAGTGAATTCAGAAGTGGGTATGGCAAGTGAAGCTTCTTCGAAATCGCCGAAGTCGTCATCGTCGCTATTCTCAACTTCTTTTGCTTGAGATTCCGAATCAATTTTCAACGTTGCAAGACTATTTTCATTTAGTGCTATACCCTTTTTAATCCCGTCATTACATGTTGCTGCTACACCTTCTGAATTTTGCGATGATATAATTGGTTTAGTATTAGAAACTGATGTTGGTGCCGAACAAAAGTCTTGGAAATCATCAAAATCGTTCTCATCATCATTATTTTGGATAGTACTTTCTACAGGGAGCTGCAAACAGTTAAAATATTCAATGTATTTTTGAAGCTTTCAACAATCAACATTACTCCTCTTACCTCGTCTACGGGTTTGACATCATTGCACTCACTCTTGGTTATCACATTAGAATCGGCTGTCTTCATTGGGCAGGTTGTTGGGATTGTAATCTCAGTTGCCGATTCGAAATCTGCGAAATCACCGAAATCATCATTAAGTTCCTCGCCGCCATAGGGCGTAGTCTTAGTAATATTTTCAAATTCATGGGTGATGTTATTATCGTGGTTTGACAAGCTATTCATATTTATATCCTCCACTTTTGTCAGTGGTTTGTCTTCTTTTGGTGAAGACGGCGCGCCAACGACATGGATTGCAAAGAAATCCGCCGAATTTATGTCAGCACTGCTTGTAAAGGGCGACGTTGTTGATATGGTGGATTTTTTTGGAGATCGATGGCACTCCTCATCGCTACTGTCGTCTGCTATATCTTCTAACAGCACAAGTTGAGTCAAAGGAGGAGGAATTTCGGAAAATATCGTTATAGCATTTGGTTGTGCATTAATGTCCTGCTCATTAGACAATATCGATACATTTTTAGTTCCACTTTTTTCTTTAGTTGTAATAGCATCTGTAGTGTGTGCAAACTTGGGCAGACTTTCCGATTCCGCGCAAGTTTCATTTGTGATTTTGGTGTCACTCAAGTTGTGAATAACCCAATTATTGTCTTTCTCTGGTTGCGGGTGGCTTGTTACTGAATCATTTGTATTGCTAGTCTCATCCACATTAGTTATACCGTCACTAATACGCTCTTGATTGGTTTCTCTGCTTACAACATTGTAGTTAATTGCCTCGATTAGTTCTAGCTTAACTTCCTCGCGGGCTGAACAAACGTCATGTTCAGTTTGCAGCGGAGGTGGAGTTATCGGTGCATTACCACACTCTTCTAAACTTGGTGGTACATCGGTAAAGCCACTCGTCGTGGATGAGCTTAGTTCGAACTGCAGCGGCGTGCGTGGCAATGAGGGGACTTTAGAAATAAATAAAAAATATTAAATGTGTTAAAAATTATTCATCAAAACGTTTTTCTCAAATATTTCCTTACTATCAGTATTTGTTGCATTCTCATTTATGTCTGCGGCGAACGCGAAATCACCGTATTCATCATCGTCTTCAAGTGTTAAAGTGGGCGGCAAACCGGAATCGTCGTCCTCTTCACCAAAATCAATTGGTGGCGGAGTGCTGCACAGAAGCGGTACTATAGGAGGCACGCCTGCCATTTCAAGTGCTTTCTTTGGTTTTTATATATATATTTTTTTATCTATAATGTAAACATTTATGTATTAACATATATTAAAAATTAGAAACATAGCATGATAATGATAAACAGTAGTTCTGCTCTTAAAAAAACCGGAGCTCTCTAACACACTGAAGCTGCTGCGCCTTGCTTTTTTATGAGCGTTGAATGCGTCATCAAATCACAACCGTTGTACACTCACCTTATCGAGTTTTGGCCACGTAAGGGAAGGGGTGCAGATAATTAGTTGCAGTGCAATCAGCTCAGCCAGGCTGTGCTTTTACCCGCACGTAAGCTCGATGTAGTATCACCCTAAGTATATTTACTTAATTTTACAGTGGTTCCATTAAAGGGTGCAAAGATGCTATATACGTAATTCAGAAATATTATTATTTTGGCATTTTGTTAATCCTATACAACACGAAATAGGTTTAGCGAACAGCAACTTCAAAGCGAAAATTAAACTTGCTTCATTTTTCATAAGTATAACATAATTACGATTTATGCGACAGTACAAATTGTAATCGAATTACACTTGTTTATTTTTCGATACCATACAAATAGATATTTTATTTTAATTTTCTCGAATGACACCAGCTGGAAAGTTTTTTGTGTACCTATCATGCAATACTAGAAGAAATCGTCGCACCTCTTGATAAGCCAACCCCAGCATGCATGCAGCAGCTGGTAAAATTTTTGTATACAACTATAATACACCTTTTTGTATGCAAATAAAAGCTTAAAAGGCTTTATCACTATTTATTTAAACATTGTTGGCAAATTTTTGCTCGTCTTCAACCTCGTAAAATTTTCCAAAATATGCAAGGAAAATGTCATACTACACCTGAAATAATTCTTATGAGTTGCCGGATTTCGAAATCCGTTTTAATAAGGTCTGTTGCACAACAAGTCAGACATGGAACAATCTTTGAACGAATAAGTTTGCATCCAACTGTAGCGCTGGTATTCAATAATTCAGTCTTATCTGAAATCATTAAACTTGTGACTAGAAATAAGTGACTAATTGTGCGACATTAGATGATTTGGGTATTCAGGAAAGGGTAAATTTTGACATTTCTCGTGGTGAATACGAACTTCAGAATTTTACCTAGCTCATGGGGCTAGGTAAAATTTTGACAGGTTATACATATAAAATTTCTTGGTGGAAATAAAAAATGTGCATAAAAATGAAAGCTGACAAAGTACAAAGAAAGCATGCATTACTTGCAAGTTATAAAATAAATATAAGCTTTGTTTCTTAACAATTAATTATCACTAATTACTGCTGGAAAGCGTTTCTTAACCCAAAAAACTAGCAGAAACTAACTGCTCTCTCTCGTTCTTACGCTCTCAATTTTTTGTCTCTCCTGCTAATTTCTGCCAGTAAATTTTTTACTAACAGAAACTTGTAGCAAGCAAAATGGATAAACAAAAATTCGCGCCAAATATTTTAAATAGTCAAATACATCGATTGGCTGTTTACAGCTAGTTTTGTGTTTCTTTAATTTTCTTTATTTTGCAAAAAGTTCATTAAAAATGTGTAGTTAAGCTGAATTGTGTAGCTGAAAGCTTTAAGACAGGGGGTTCCGTAGAAAAGTCACCGGGCTTCCGCGAAATTAGTTTTGGTAGGAATAAGCACGGCGGTCGGTAAAAGTTCTTATTCATATTTAAATTACGCTGCCTTTAATTTTTAGTAATTTGATGTGAGATTCCATAAAATGAAAAGTGATTAGTAAATGTTCCATCATCTTAAAAGTTTAAGAACTCCTGCTCTAAGAGTCGCAATTGCCGAGTAATCAAATAATTAGACTGCCGCTCGAGAGATCCGGGTTCGAATCCTCCTCTGGCGCACAGACTTATTTTATTTATTTTTATTTGTTTTTTTTTGTTAGTTTTATTTTTGTGCATAATCTTTAGATTTTAATAAAAAAAAATCAAAAAATCTTTCCTTCTTTTTGTGACCATCTCAGAGCCAGGTGACAAATTTTTTACTTTATTTTGAGATTAGAGATAGCTTACTGAATACCGAATAGTCTCAAAATCCATGTTCACCGCGAAAAGTCATTGGCTGCATTTCTTTATTCATTCTGAACGTTTGGAATAAACTTTTTTGTTTACTTATTCTTTAGAACATTCCTGATGATATGTTAACGTATATTTCAAAGGCATTCTGTTTATTCCGGATGAGAAATGGGATTATCCGGAATGTATAAAGAAACGCAGCCATTATAAGTGACTAGAGACTGCTTACTGAATCTCGCCATGAAAATCACCTTGTATAAATTCGCTTCGGTCAAAATGATGTGTTTGTTGTAAACAAGGCGAATTCATAATACACCAAACACATCATTTTGACATTCAGAAGGACCGCGGCGAAAATCTAAATTCGCCAGTACAAGTTTTGTACAAGGCGAATCCAAGGCGAATTAATATAAGGTGATAGCAGGAGTACAAAAACAAAAATCTACATGTATTTTGTTTTTGCTTTGGCGGCATAAACTGTCAAAATCTGTAAGAGTGTGTGTAGAAATTCAAACAAAATTTTTCAATTTGATATCAGAAGCCGTGCGGCGAAACACATACACAAAATCAGCTGAGCTAGTAACACCACCTTATATTAATTCTATACAAGATGGTCAAGACGAATTTATAAAATTGTATAAATTCGCTTTCAAGATGATGTTATCGGATCCAGTGTTGCCAGCTCTTCGGCATGAGAAAACGTCCTTCTTGGTCTGAAAAACGTCATTTCCTACCCAAAAACGTCTTTTTCAATTTTTTCAAAAAATTTTTCTTATTAAACTCTTATTGTATACAAAGGTACATATGTACGTAAGGCATATTAAAATGTCATTTTGACAGAGCATATTTAAAATTCATTGTAAACTAGTTTGATATCGTTAATATAAAAATCATTTTGTATATACACTTGTGATCAGCTGATTAAGTCATCACCATTTTGGTCGATTTTGGCTGTTTTTCTTTTGTTTACTTAATGTTTACTATTACCATAAAAGCCAAGCTCAATATATAACAAAGAACCTATAAATCCTTATTTCAAACTTTGTGCACAAATTATAAAAAATCTGCAAAGCTTCAACTAGATTTTCAACTTTCTATTTCGATTTTTTTTGAGCATGCAGTTTGAAAGCCCATTAAATTTCAAGGCAATAGTGTGCAATTTTAAAGGGTCTAATAATCGCTTTGACTTTTAATATTTTTTTTTCTTACAGACATCTGGTAAGGGTTGGCTGTCGAAAATGCTAAATTACGTTCTGCTAAGGAGCATAGCAATACTTCAGCCTTTTTTCGTTCATTACATTTTCAATGAAGTCATAAAAAAGTCGCCTACTTTTTTCTGACTTCTTATGCTGCTACCAGTTTTTTGATGCTTTCGCGAGCGCAGCACGTATTGCAAGAGATCAGCTCTTCCTAATTAATGTGCAATTGCAAACACTATAATAAGCCTCGTAACCTCAAGTGTTTACACAACCAGCCTTTGAACATGGGATCCTCAGTCCAAGAATAAAAAAAACAATGCGCGTACGCTTGGTATGCAACTTATTTAAGTCAACTGTGTTCAGAGAATATATATATCTCTTGAATCAGTTGCTGCGAAACACAAAGCTTGTAAAGATTTATTAAGAAAATAATTCAAAATCAGTGCAACTTAAAAAACGTCATTTTTTACATAAAAAACGTCCAAACGCTTTTACTGATAAGACAGCATACTCATCAAAAGCATAAACAAACTACATGTAAACTTTGGGGCGAATTTAGTTTCGACAAAATACATGTGGTTGTTGTTGTAATGTAAATTCGCCAGTAACACCACGAGTGTTGCTGTTTGAGATTTGAAATTGTACAAAATTAACGACAAAAACTTTACCTTTTTGAGCTTAATTGTACTTTCCACCAATTCCGTCAATGCACTAATCCCGTTTTCCTTCATCTAAACATACACCTTTTCTTCTACTAGAGTGGGTTTATCTTTCAGTTCATTGTACAGCTAAGTTGATGTAGAATTAATTTCACGTAACTTATCATTGAGGTTTTTCCAACTAGCCGATAAAGCCACAAATAAATTCTCAAATCGTATTTTAAAAATTATATTAAAAACAAAAAAAAATTAAAAATTTAGCCCAGCCCGGGTTACTATATAGAAAGTAGAAATTTTTAGTTTTAACGCATGAAATTCACGTAGAATTTTTTACATTGAACCCCTGAGTTATTCAACTCCTTCATTTTCTTCAGGATCGTCATTAGGTAAACTGCATTTTCAAAAAATTTTTCAAAGTAAATAGCGAAAAGGGTTATTTCACCCATCGGTTCTTAAAAAAAACGCAGTAACCACAACGCTCAACACCAAAGAACGTAGATAACAAGAAGGGACAACTCGTTATAATTGTAGCGTAAGTGCGCAACAGGGCATGCCTTCTCTTTTCATCCAATCAAAAAACATACTACGGCAAAAAAGAAGGCACACCCCTGTTGCTCACATTCGCTACAATTACATCAAGTTTTCCCTTCTTGCTATCTATGTTCTTTGTCAACACTAATATTAATATTTACTTTCCATTTACTTTCAAAATTACAATTCAGAATTTCGTTTCGTACCAAACATCAAATGTAGGTATGTCCATTTACTTAAACGCAAACGGATTAATAATCAAAGTGGCAAATATTTCAGAATTTGGTACAACAAGTACTTTTGGAATGAAATAATTTTACTGAAAAAAGTAAACTTACTTAAAATATCAACACTGAACACCAGCTTGCATAAATTCGTCTTGGGCAGCACCCTGTCACTTACGGCGCGTTTACACAAGGTGATGTTACTGGCGAATTTAGATTTTCGCCGCAGTACTTCCTAATGTCAAAATGATGAGTTTGTTGTAAACAAGGCGAATTCATATTACATTTGCCTTGATTTTTATAAAAGGCAAGGCGCATTTATACAAAGTGGTGTTACTGGCGAATTTAGATTATAACAACGACAACCACATGTATTTTGTATGGAGGGTGTTATGTCAAATCTCAATTCGCTCCAAAGTTTACATGTATTTTGTTTTTGCTTTTGATGGGTGTGCTGTCAAATCAGTAAAAGCAAAAACAAAATACATGTAAGGCGACGAAATCAGCTGATTTTACAACACCACCTTGTATAATACAAATTTGCCGTGAAATCAGCGGATCCGATAACACCACCTTGTATAAATTCGCCTTGGGGTAGAAAGAATTGCACTGCGCTTGTGTGATTTCCGTCAAATTCTTGTTGGACATTAGACATGGAGTGCAATCAGAGTTTTATTGAACACATCACAGGTCGAACGTAAATCAGTTTACAAGATAAATGTATCGGAATTCTTCACAGTTTAACAACGAAAGTGAACTACATTTCTCGCCTTTGTGTACGTGCGCGTTCGGTACGGGGAGAGAGCTCGTGATACGCGACTAATAATTTAAGACACCACTGGAATTGTCGAAAACTAATAGTTCAGTGTTATGTAGTCGCGTGTTAATTGATGAATTATTTATTTTGAAGTAATTTTTAGCAGCTTTTATTCATTTTTATTATAAATCTGTTCCTGCTCGCGCCTATCATCTGGTTAGTACTTACCATGCTAGCACAATTGAACAAATCAGCGAGTGTATATACGTATGACACATATGTACATACATATTTATACATATGAATACATGTATACACGTAATATTAAGCAAATCTGTTTTATTAAATGGTTGTTAGTATAGCCGACATTGTAGTATTTTCAATGCTTTCCCAGAACTATAAGTGCTGAAACTTTTTTTTTTTATATCGCGATATTAGATACGATAGTTTTTTAAATTTCTGCAAACACCGTTAAGAATATTTATATGCCCTTATGGGCAAAACAAAAGCCTGATTAATATGATGATTATTAAAGGTGCAATCCCGTATTCCTCGGACTCGGACTAGTAAAACTGTCAAAAAATAAAAATTCGCTCAGAGAGAGAGTAGCATTGAAAAGTACGGGATCGCTTTCTAGTAAAAAATGGTAACTTCTGTCAACTTAACATAACTTCCAAATTTTGGTTGTAAATATTTTGCTTATTTTGTATGTAAATACACATGTAAATAACCAAGAATACTTTCAAATTCATTAGAACAAGTTATTAAATACTTTTCAACATTAATTATCAGAGTGCACTTTTCTTTTGTTTACAATTTGGTTGCCAAACACACTACAGCTGATCGTTTGACACATTTACCAGAATTTACCAGCAAAAAATTCTCGGACTAAAACTGGTAACTTCTGACAGAGAGAGAACCGTATTTACTCTCTTTTTTGTCCTCTCAATAGTCAGACAACCGAATACGGGATCGATTTCCAGTAAAATTTGACTGATTCTGACTATTTCTGACTCGTACGGGATCGCAACTTAACTTAACGGAATGTAGAACTAATGGCCCCGTCAGAATGGGTACTTTGCGTACGTCCCGCTCAAGTATGAAACTGACAAAACTGTCACTGCCACTGCCACTGCGCTATTGTGTTTTGGCCTTAAGTCCGTCACTGCTGACAAGACAAGAAAATTGAGAATATGTACTAATTGTCTCGTTGTTTGGGTAAATATATTAGAAAAAAAGTGTGAATGTTTTTTGGTATTGTATCTGCAAAATTGACTTGTATAAACCCCAAGTACGCGGCCATAAAGAACAGCTGATTTATGTTTACAGGCGCAACACCTTCATTGTGGCGTATCTCTGCGTTACGTACGCCACTTCCTTCACATACTTTTCCGGTATTGACGTACAAGTACCCATTCTAAAGGGCTTATAATGGCCCGTCTCCACAGGCAACAGTTTTTGCCTACCAACTGTAGTTTTTATTGCCTGATAAAAATTTTATCAGAGGCAATATTTGTGCGTGGGCGTTTTTTATCCTGATAAAAGCATTTGTAAGATGGCTATTTTTGCTGGATTTCATCACTTAAAAAATTCAAAAAATATGCTATTTCACACCCAAGCAAATAATAACAAATATTTGTATAGACAACAGCTCAATTTTTGATTTTACACAAGGCGAATTTATATAAGGTGGTGTTACTAGCTTAGCTGATTTTGTGTATACATATGTTTCGCCGCACGGCTTCTGATATCAAATTGAAAAATTTTGTTTGAATTTCTACACACACTCTTACAGATTTTGACAGTTTATGCCGCCAAAGCAAAAACAAAATTCAGGTAAATTTTTGTTTTTGTACTCCTGCTATCACCTTATATTAATTCGCCTTGATTTTACATATATTGAAATATCAACAGTGGTATTCATCTAAACCGATAACTTTATCAAGCAGATAATCTTATAAGTTTATGCACTCTGTTACATGAACGACCCACACTCTCTTTTCGTTTACACATTCGACAATAGTCGTGTTTCCTTTGGTTATAAAGCGCAGTGTCACTAACTTTATACTTCTAGCACGAGGATAAAGAAATTATAGAAACTACCTCACTAAATTGGAAAAAATTATATTTACGAGATATCTATTTAAATAAATGTACATATAACATAAAGGCTATTTATTTGAAGCAAGTTATAAGAAACAATGGCAGAATGTCTGTTTGTGTATGAATTCATTTGTCACGGCTACCAAACTTTGCGAATTATCAGTGAAACAAAACAAACAGACGGGATAATAATTGAACCAGATCTCTATCAGGATCATATCGTTGTTGAATTTGCGTGCAAAATTTGTAAGCGGATCCCGATTATTGCCTAAGAAAACATAGCTAGAGTTGCGACAGAGTGTCATTGTCTTCAGTTTATCAAGTTTATTCAGTAAAATCGCTGGATAAATTTATCAGAAATGTGTAAACGAGTTTCCATACAAATTTTGACAGTTCATTTATAAGGTTTACACAATTATAAGTTTATACGGTTTACAATGCATTTATAAGCTTTGATGAACACCCTTAATAATGTTGTCTCTACGAAGCTATCGCGCAAATGAAAATGTAGCTGTCAAAGTATCGAATTGATGGCAATATTTATCAAGATAAAAGCTCTGCTAATTATTGCATGCCAAGAGCAATATGCAGTCTTCCTTGGCAAAATTTGCCTGGTAACATTATCAGGATAAAAACTTTTGCCTGTGAAGGCAGCAAGTAAGAATCAAAATGAAACTTTCGACGTTGCATTAATTTGCGATAAGTTTACGTTAAGTTGCCATAATCAGACTATAACTTTTAACATGGGTTAACATAAGTTGCGTTCGCGTAGCTGTTAATTGTTCATGTTTAACCAAAACTTACAAGTTTTTGCGTTCGCGTACGCAAAAAATTGCAAAGTAGGGGAAATTGAGAGAGCAAAGTGACATTGCATTTTGAGAGGAAGCTGCTGGTTTCTGCTGGAAAAATTTTTGCCGACAGGAAAACAGCTGATCAAAAACAGCTGGTTGGCATTTACGCAAATCACAAAATTGAATTTGATGGCTTGGAAGTTAAAAATTACAAAATGCGACTAATTAAACTTGTAAGAAATAAGTAGTTATTTGTTTAATCAATAAACTGTGTCAGTATAACACTTTGTGATGACTTTTCGTACGTTTTAAATTTTACACTTTTGTATGTAAACAAAAATTATATCAGCTGTTCGTCTAACTTGCAAGTTTCTGCAAATTTTCTGTTCGCGTACTATTTTGGATATTTNGGTTGGTTTTTACTGGAGATTTTAAACGAACGCACCTATAATTTTTGACTGAGATTTCCTATATCACCCAAAGTATTGCGAATTTTTTAATGAAACTCGCAGGGGGTGTTGAGGAGGTGCCCATTGACCGATATCATCAACATTTTGTGTACAAATGCTAATAGTTTTTAAGTTATTCGTTGTTAAAATTTTCGCACTGCTTCACAATTGTTTGTTTATGAACACTTTCCTTTTTATTAATAGACCATCTTTTCCTCATAAACAAATGAATGCAAATGAGCGATGGCCGCCATGAATAAGATACCGGATCGTCGAAAATATTAATAGTTCTTTGTAGCCAAAATCTGAACGATATCGTGTCGAGATTGTCTTGCTTCATAAAAATCAAAAATGGTTTGATCGTTTGTGCGATATCGTCAACTCGATTCCAGTTTTGCTTCACGTAACAGTAACATTAACACGTAACAGCAACACAAATGCATAAATCAGTGTTTTGGCAACATCGATTTGTCAGTATCGTTTGAACGACTATCGTTTCAAAGTTACGTGATTCATGCCCAGGTTTTACAGGATTTGCAGGAACAGCTCTTTTCTCCATTAATAAACCTTATGCAAGGTAGTCACCTGGAGCGACTTCCTGTAAAAACCTACAAATCGTGAAGCACCTGGAATGCAACTATCGATTCCCTTCTCTGTACCTATTTTTGCACATTTTTTTGTGATGTATGGCAGCACCGCAATTTGAGTTCACTCGATGTACAAAAGAAAATGTGAGGTTAATTGCCTTTTTTTTTGGCAACTTTAACAACGAATTGCTTAAAAGCTAAAGCCTCCGGGGAAGGGGAATTTCAGATTTTTTTTCAATGCCTGGTCCTTTATTGGAAAACTTTCCCTGCCACCCTCATTTTAGGGAGGGCATGAACTGCTATTTTCAAAAATGTAACTCTCAAATGCTTAGGCCCCTTATAGGTCCCTAGGGAGCCTTTACAAAAAGGGTTGGCACGATTACGATAACCGGGGCGACAAATTTTGAACAAGGACGTCGATAGAGGTTTTTGAATCAAGTATAATGGTATATTTTTTTTATGGGAAACAAAAACAAAAAGTTACCAAGGGTCCAAGGTTAAACTCATAATTTTTTTAATCCAAATATCTTAAAAACAAACGCACGGATTTCAAAATTTTCAATCAATGATTATTTAAAAATTGCATTATTAAATATATTCAAACATTTCATAATCCAATAGGATATAAAACAAGCTTTCATTTGATATACAACATCATGTCTTCAGTCCGTACCGAAGAACGTAAATCTATAAGCGGAGACAACTCTTTATAATTGTAGCGAGTGCGAACATCAGGAGCGCGCCTTCTCTTTTCATCCAATCACAAAACGTATTTGGACAAAAGAGAAAGCACGCTCCTGATGTTCCCTGTAAATTCTTGCAACTTCTTGCGAGTTAGGGAACGCAACTAATTATAACCTGTTGTCTCTTCTTATAGATTTACGTTCTTTGTCCGTACTATACAGAGATTTAAAAAAAAGTAGGCGGCCTTTGGCCGCACTTAGAGGGATTATAACCCTCACAAAGTAGAATTCTCCTTTCTATGTTGCGAAAGAATAGGGGCTGAACACCCTTTGCAGAGAATACCTGTCTGCGTAGGCGCCCTTCGGCCGCACTTAGGGAGTATAACCCTCTCTAGGTAGAATTCTCTTTTCTGGTGTTGCGAAAGAAAAGGGGTTGAACAGCTTTCTGCGTAGGCGGCCTTCGGCCATGCTTAGGGATTATAACCCTCTTCTTCTTCTTCTTCTTCTTCTTCTTATTTGGCGCTGTAACCGCCTAAGCGATTTTGGCCGAATTCAACAAAGCACGCCAGTCGTTTCTTTTCTGTCCCAACTGGCGCCAATTGAAAATGCCAAGTGAAGCCAAGTCCTTCTCCACCTGGTCTTTCCATCTCAATGGGGGCCTTCCTTTTCGTCTGCTACCACCAGCGGGGTTCGAGTTGAATACTTTCGGAGCTAGAGCGTTGGGGTCCAAGCCAGCGGAGCCGCTGTATTTTAATTCGCTGCACTATATCCATGTCGTATAAATTAGGTACATGAACTGAAAGTTCATGTTCTTCTAAGTAGAATTCTTCTTTCTGTTAGTTAATATTAAATAATAAAAGTACTTTTAAACAAAAGTGTATTCATTTAGCACCGTGTGCATGTGATAAACATTAAATTCAGCCTACCCATTCCGATGTAATATGGAAACAAAATCGGCTGCATTAAGGCCAACCCTTTTCTTCAAGTTGCTATATTTATTAAAAAATACTACGGATGGTAATTTTGTTTTTGTAATAAGCCATATAGTAGTAAACCATCAGCAGTTAAAATTCACTTATTTTAACCGACTTCAAAAAAAGGAGAAGGTTATCAATTCGTCGGAATATTTTTTTTTAATGTATGTTAAGGAAAGGTGGTACATCAGAGGTGGTCCCATACTAATTTGGTTTAAAACCGATCATTGGATCATAAAGAAATTGACGATACTCTTAAATTTTTATATGAGAATTGAAGTCGGTTTTGTTTTTGCTTAAAAATTACTTGTTCATATAAAAAACTTGTCGAGCATACTTTGTATAGCAAAAAAATTTGCATCTCATCAAACTAGAATTTAATAGAACAGAAATGCACACCATATTTTTTTCTATTTGGGTCACTGTAATTTTTCCAAAGAACGTAACGGGGATTTTTTCATAAAATTTTTGTTATGAATGTCTTAAATTTTAATGTGAAGTTTTATTCGCAACACTTGGAAAAAAATGGATGAGAATAAAAGAGTACGAATTTCCATGTGAAGCAAAACTCTCTGGGAAGACAATATCTATGAATAATTGTATCGTAGTACTAATATCCTTTAGTGTTGCTCTGAACAGGCATGTGCAGTGAGTGAGCAGGTCTTTAAAAACGGGAACGCTTCGAATAGATGGACATCAAAATAAAATTACATAGTTTAATTGTTAAAAACCTAAAAACCGACCGGCTGGTTCAATATAAATTACTGGCTTTTTTCTCTCGAAATAATGTTGCCCTATTTTCCTCAGCCTTTTTTACAGCTTGTCAGGCCCCGGCGAAGTCGATCAGCTTCAGTCCGTTGTCGGACGTTTAGTCGTGGAGGCTGATTTTCCGACATTGGCGCCCACCAGATGATCGAGAAGTTGAAGAATCTATGTAATATATATTTTAAATATGAGCCATATCCGATCCACCTGCGCCACCTAGCAGACTTAAAAATCAAGTTAGAAGCTTCAAGTCTCTAGCTTATCAGGAAGTTCGTTAAAAATTTATTAAACGATTAGATTACACACAGGTGGCAAAAAAAAAATAAAAAAAATAAAAAAAAATCTCTTGTGAAATTGGGTTTATTGGGGTTAGGATAATTTCGCACAAAGGGATCGATGCTTACATATAAGTACATGCATAACATTGGTAGTAATATTAATATATTACACGAAAGAATCGATATACTCACGAAACTAATGTAGTAAAACTGCGTTTTTAATTTTTCACTTTGGCGTCAGGATTTTTTTTTCAGAGGACTTTTAAAGATGTGATTAATTCAAAAAATTATTTTTATGGTTTACAAGAACGAATAAGTATTGAAAATGTGCTTTTAATAAATTTGATCTTTCTAAGTTAATAAAGTTTGCACGACGAAATTCGACGGTGAGGTCGTTCGTATATTAGCCCTCAAACAATAATAATAAAAAAAATATATTGAAAATTGTCTAGGATATTTAAGCACAAAATTTGTAAAGGAAATTTTCCATAGCCATTCGTCCTTATGCACCAAAAAATGTATTCTTTTATAATTCTACAGAATTTTTTCTTTGATATGATATGCTTATTGTTTACCTACATTGCACCGAATGTTTTAAATAATTTTTTTCAGAGAGAAAAACAAAGTACGCAGCTTTACTACAATTTACCCATAGTTTCGCGAATATATTGATTTTTTTGTGTGTAAAATTTACTGTCGTACGGTGTAATAGAATTCTTGCATCGAATATATATAAATTATGAGCCAGCTACTGTACTTTGCACATGTGTATGTATGTATGTATGTATAAACTTGTCGCACTATTCCCTTCCCCAAGTACATTATTGGCACCTTTGTAATAATTTTTTTTTTATTCTTTCCCTACAGCTAAGTAAAAAGTTCCTTTATTTCCGCTCGCATAGTCAAAAGCGAAAATACTCACAGCAACTCGCATAAGAATAATATCGTTCAAAGTTTAATTTCCGACAGAGAGTTTTGAATGCTAATGCGCTTACACTTTATTTAATTCAATGAACATCCAATCAAAATCTAAATCAAAATCAACCAATTCAAAAAACATAAAAAAATTCTCCATCAATTAAATTAGCAAATTGTCGCAACGTTAATATTCGTTCAAATACACCTTATCAACATGACGCATTGGGAGGACTTTTATAATACTCATTTGCCGCCAACGGATTTTGAAGATAATCGCTCGTTATTGAAAGAGTTTTGTGAACGACACAATAAACTGAAAAACCGTATCGTCCTTGTCACGGTAAGTAGTATACATTTACATATATGTACATATGTATATCGGTCAAATAAGGAGTGTCTAATCAAACGATGTTATTTCTACAACAAATTATTTTAGAGGAAATAATGTACTTTTTTAAATGTGATTTTTCAATTATTAGAAATAGGGATGTGCTGGGTGGGTATCCGGTAGATATTCGGAATCCGGCCGGATACTAGCTAAAATCCGGTCGGATTTCCGGATGTCTATTATAGAATATTCAATTTAAAAATCTAGCTCAGAAATTTATTTTTTTGTATCTTTATAATCCAATTTAATGTTAGATCCGAGCGTTAATAAAAAAAATAATAATAGCCTAATTAAATCAGAAAAACTTAACTAAATTCGAAGTTAACGCTAGTAATGCGCGTTAACGCTAAAAAAAAAATAATTTTTATCAATTTTCATAGCGTCGAAATTACATAAGTTTTTCTTATTTACTTAGTCTATTTAAGGGTATTTTTAACTAATACTGTTGGTTTTTAAGTAATAATTCAATTCTGAATTTATTAATTTTTGGCTTTTCACGCAAATTACTAAAAATTCTAAAATATATATGTATGTCACCGATAAAAAAAATCTCGACGTGCTAAAAAAAGGCCAAGTATGTATTTAAATTTAACGCAGCGAGATATTCAAAAAATAAAAAAAATTAAATTTCGCAGGCCCGTGTAATCTATAAATTAGGGTTGCCGACGGAAAAGTCATATTTTTAGTACAGAATTATTTTATAACTTGGATTTCAGAGAATAAATTTTCTATTCTTAATTACGCATTGTAACAATGTTGTGAAATTTATAAAGGGCAGCAGCCTACCGGATATCCGATCGGATAACCGAATCCAGCTCTTATTTTTTACATGGTATCCGGAATCCGGTCATCTGGCAAAATCTCTATCCGTCGCATCCCTAATTAGAAAGTATTTTATTAGTTTTAAAAGACTTAATAACCATGTTTTGAAGTGCAGTAGGTATTTTTTTCAGATGTATCTCACCTGAGATAATATACAAAAATGCGAAAACATAAAATAAATACCGGAAGTGGAAATATCTATCATACATATTTTGATTAGATACTCCTCAAAAGCAAGTTAGAGTGTAAATGTGCATGTGCGTGCATGTCCATTAAGCCGTATCACGACATATATATGAAAGAAAAAAAAACCTGTGTCAGTTTTATTTAAATACTAATGTTGAAAAAAAAAATGTTGGATCTAAAAGTTTTTTAAGCACCCGCTAAAAACCGCTAAATCGCATTTTTTGCTATAACATTCTTATTTGATATCCGATTTTCAAAATCTTTATATATTAATAAATTTCGGGTTTAAAAACAGCTATGATCTAGGGATAGTATTTCCCAATTGAATGAAGGTATAAATTAAAACGGTTTTTTGAACCAACATTTTTTAATGGGATATTATTGTCCTGAGCGAGGCCTTTTCAGCAATATAAACATTTTAAAAATCGAATATGAAATAAGAAAGTTATAGCAAACAAGTAAAAAAGTCTAAGTTCGCGCGAAGCCGAATATTAAATATCCGGCGCAAGTATTAAATATAGTTATTTCACCTTTCCGAAGACTACCGTTACATGGTAAGTAAGGGTGGTTTTACCCCTATTTCACACATCTTCGCTAGTATGTTCAGTGAGACTTAATGAGATAAACTTATATAGTCATATGTGGGCGATATCACGCCCATTTTCCACAATTCCAAATAATGTTACTTCTTTTCAAGAGATTGTTGTTAGTATAAATTTTGAGTAAATTTGCGTGCTTAAATTTCGAAATATCGAAGTTTCAAGCATATCTGAAATTTACCCTTATACTAAAAGTGGGCGTAATTTTAAATTAAATTTCAAAAATTTGCAAAGTCTTACTTTTACGTGTCGCGTACAATAATTGTACCGAGTTTGGTACAAATTGATCGAATGGTTATCGAGATATATATGTATGTGATCATAAGTGGGCGGTGCCACGCCCATTTTTCAAACTTTTGCTATAAACGTAAATTTTGCTAAAGAATTATTGCAAACGTAAATTTACCGATTTATCGAAAAATTCGTATTTACCGTTATACCCATATAACATCCCAACGTGGGCGTAGTCATTGTCCGGTTTTAAAAAATTTCAGCCGTTTTGTATGTTTAACCAAGAGCGAAAACTGTGCCAAGTTTGGGAGAAATTGGTGGAGCGGTTCCCAAGATATAGACATGTAATCATAAGTGGGCGTGGCTACGCCCATTTCTCACAAATTTACAATAATCTTATTTTTAGCCTAAAGACTACCGTTATATGGGAGGTAGGCGTGGTTATTCGCCGATTTTGCTAATTTTTAATACCGTCTGGTCCACGCCCAAAAGAAGTACACGTACCAAGTTTCGTTAAGATACCTCAATTTTTACTCGAGTTATCGTGTGCACAGACGGACGGATGGATGGACAGACAGCCACCGCTTAATCGATTTCTTTTATCATTCTCAATTCGTTTTGGCTGATTATAAAAAAAAACGCGATTTAGCGATTTTTAGCGGGTGCCTACAAAAATTTTAAAATATTTAAAACTGACACATGCCAAGCTTTTTTTCGTGATCCGCCTTAATGTATATACCTCTGTGTGCATAAGTGCCTACTCTGTATTTATCGAAAATCCATGTTTGCAAACAATCAAACAGAGATGCTGACTTATCTAATATTAGGATAATGTTTTTATGTTTTTACCAGCAAAATGCGTATGAAATAATTAGAATAGGACAGATGAAATGTTTATCAGTGTTACGACCTCAACTAATTGTGAAAGTCTAGTAATGATAATATGTACGTGTGTACAATAGGGTGGTCCAAAAATGCATGTGAAAAAGTAAAGTCGGAATTTTTATGCTCTCACCCCCTAGAATTGTTCTATACTGAAAAAAGTATACCCTTATTTTTTTATTTTGAAATCAAAAAATATTTAGAGGTCGCTCAAAGCGCCCAAAGTTCCATGTATTTAATATGGAGGAAAAAACAACTTTTCGTAAAAATAGTATAGAATCGTAAAAATAGTATAAAAATCAACATTTTTCTATCAGAAAACTTTGCTAATCAGCAGGAGATTTCCAATTGTTTATTTAACCATTTTTTCATCGCAACTATAATTTATATGTCCGCCAAAAACCCACAAAAAAGCCCGAAAAATGCAATAGGGCGACCAATAAAAAATCGTTAGTATTATAAAATGGTTAAATAAACAATTGGGTATTATTATTGAAAGTCTCCTGAAGAGAACCAGGGGTTTCCGATCAAAAAATATTGATTTTCAAGAATTCTATGCCATTTCTACGAAAATATTTTTTTTTCCATATAAAAATACATGGAAAACTTTGAGCAGTTTAAGCAACCTCTAAATATTTTTTGAATTCAAAATAAAAAAAATAGGGGTATACTTATTTTCGATATAGAACAATCGTAGGGGTGAGAGCACTACAATTCCTACTTTACTGTTTTTGGACCACCCTAATGTACAAGCATTCACGCATGCATTTGGGTGTTTCCATAAAAATGTAAGATGTCAGATGGCGAAAAAGGTTAGGAAACAATTAAAAAAAAAGTAAACTTAATATTTGTTATAGTAAAAATGTTGTATAAAGGAAAAATCTGTCACGTCCGATACGTCACTTCTGTTATCACATTTTATTTGAAAATTAAACCAGCAACGAACTGCTTCTGGTTAAAAATGAATTGGTTGTAAGGGTCCGTAATTTGACTGTATTAAAAACTGTGTAAGAAAGGAAAACCTCACAGGATTCACAGACGTTTGTTTATTTTTACATGTAATCTGAAACCATTTATGTTTTTATCACGTCCGTTATGACCTACTTTTCGTTGATTTTCCTGACACCAGTGTTCCAGGCGCACCTAAGTTTTTTTTTTCAACCAAAGGACGGTATAAAAGCTACACAACGCCACATTTCTTTTTATAAATGACTTGCGTTTTCCTATAATTTATTTAATTCGAAAGTCGTACGAATGTAACGTCCGAAATTATGGAAACAGCCATATGTATGTACATATATACATTAGGGTGGTCCTTAAAAAAATCAAATGAACGATTTTTTCAGTCTCAGCCGCTCAATCGGTAATACCACGGTCACAGATATCACATATAGATTTTGGTCCCGATTGGAGTCGGTTAAGGCATGTCGCAAAGGGTTCAAAGGCCGGATTAAAAAAATTAAAAATATATTTTTCATTTCATACTCAAAATCGATGCTACTAAATTCGAGGATATCACTTATAAATTTTGGTCCCGTTTGGAGTCGGTTAAGACGTCTTCATAGGGTAGTCTGTACTTTGCCACCTGTGCGCCACGCCTTAGCCGTTTCCAATGAGGACCCAAATTTATATGTGATATCTTCGACTATAGAAGCATCGACTTAGGGGTTGAGGCTTAGGAAAGCTGATGCAAAAATTTGCTTCCTACATTTAAGAACCACCCTAATATACATACATATATCCTACTCTCGTTATCATCGTAGATATTTATTGCCATTCATTATTAATTACTTTTCGAGTTTTGTGTATAACTTGCTGAACACCTTTAGCGAAATTAAAAAAAAAATTTAGTTATGAATTTTAATTTGTTAATTTACATATCAGACATTCTTTAATAAATTTATAGTGTGACCAAATTTACAGAAATATTTAGATCTAGCGAGATATGCACATATTCACTTATTTTTGTATATTTGTACATAAATCGGTTTGATGGATTTTCACTAACTTTATATTTTCCTTTTACATTTCTAATTGCAGTCAGGTGGCACCACAGTACCTCTGGAGCACAATACCGTAAGATTTGTAGACAATTTTAGTGCCGGCACACGCGGCTCAGCATCTGCTGAATATTTCCTTGACCATGATTATGCCGTGATATTTATGTATCGCGTCAAGTCTTTGGAGCCATTCACTCGCCACTTTACGGGCCAACAATTTTTCGATATGCTCGACATTACCGATAATGGACAGAGTACTGCAATAACAGTGAAACCGGATTCAGTTGATGTATTCGCACCAATATTAGCTAAATATAAGCAAGCGCGCGAATCACAAATGATTTTATATATTAGCTTTAATACGGTTGCGGACTACTTGTGGCTGCTGCGCGCTGCGTGTGAATGTTTGGCGGCATTTGAAGAGCGGGCATTGTTGTATTTAGCGGCGGCAGTGTCGGATTTCTATATTCCTCAAGATATGATGGTAAGTTTTCGATTTTCTTTGGTATACATACATACTTGGGTTAGGGAGTTATTTCTAGATTTTTTGACTTGCCGGATAATTCGAAAATTTGAATATATGATTAAAAAATCCTAATATGTGGATATTCGGAACCCGAATATCCGGATAACAAAATGAACGGATTTTAACCGGATATACGAATCATCGAATCTTAAAATTTACAATAAAATAACAGCCGCTTTCGATTCGCCACTTTTCTGCTCGCCATGTTTGAGTTCTACTCGCTTAATGAAAAATTTTGCATGTGAAAGGAACAACAAAGTGTCTGGTTTGGTTGTACCTAAGGGTCTGATTATGCATACTTCGCATAATTTCGCATTTCGTACCAGTGCACTAAAAGTGTAACTTAAGAAAATGTGAAGCGAAATCTAAACTCAACAGATCGCTAAGTTTTTAAAAGTTCTGCTAATTTCTGGGTAATGGAATAAATACAAATTAGATACAAAGTACATACGAAATTACAGTTTGAAGTTTATGCGAAGTTGTGCGAAGTTATGCGAAGTATGCATAATCAGACCATTAGGCACATTGAAAGGTAGCATCAGTAGAGCAGCTGATTTGATTTTTTTTACATCATTTGGTATCAAAAATGTCAAATATTTTTAATTTCTTCTCACAAAACTTCTAAATTGTTAAAACCTATTTGCATGATAAATCTTTCTTCATTTATTTTGGAACGTTCGCCCAAATCATCAGTACAGCCGCTGATTACTGGGCCTTGAAAGGAATGGGTCAATGCTTCGAGAAGCAAACTAATTTACTAAGAAAGAAAGTTACAACAATTTTTATTTTTTACATTTTGAATTTTTTATTTTTTTTGTTTCACATGACACGCTTTGATTTAGAAGAAAAAACTGTTTTTGAAATTTTCATACCAGAAGCAATAACAAAATACACGCACATGTTTTTTTTCAGTGTTGCCAAGTTTTGAATTTTCAGCTGTGTCCAGCGTTGCTGTGTCGCCTAGATTTGCGCTGTTTAAATATTTAGTTTTCTTCGTTTTGCTTAATTTTTTCTACAATTTCTATCAAACGAAAGTAACAACAAAAAACAAAGTTTCATGAACTATGTGGAAGTTTAAATCTACACTGTAGTCTCTTATGATCTAGAGAACTAAAGGAACGTAAAGAACTTTCCTTTACGACCGCTTCACATCTGAAACAACAAAACTTGATTTCTCTTTTTGTGCAAAACCAAAGCTGCCTGTTCGATGATTAATTTTTTAAAAAGCTTCGTTATTCATTTTACTCTTAGACCCGTATATTCATTTTCGCGGTCGACTATGTTTGCGGGTGCAACAGTATGTAAATTCCCCAAAGAGTTTTTAGTGAATAATGCTGAAGGGATAGTCCATGGCCAGGTATAAATCTATGTTTACGCGTCTTTCTTCGCCGAAGTTTTCCATAACCGTCTTTTTTCTTAAGATTTTTTTTAAACGTCTTTTTTCGCCGTCGAAACACTAGCGCGCCTTTATTCGTGTGTAGTGGCGATATGCTCTTTCGCTTATGATTGTCATTGTGCTACGATTTTGTTTCCATTTTTGTAAAGTTCCTTACGATACTTCCCATTGCTCTAAATTTAACTTAAATTTTTATTTTAGATTTACAGGTTTGGTGCTTCCAACAAAAAAAAAAACAACTAAAAATGCAACAAGCACCAAACTCAAAAATTTTCGCGTTTTGAATTGAGAAATGCACTAAATTTAGCGCGAAAAGCACTAAGTTGGCAACAGTGTTTTTTTTTGCTCGAATGCTTTTACCTGTTCGATATGCCTTGGCTGTAGCTCCTTGATTTCGTTCGTTTCGCCACTCACTAACTGTTGGCGAATCGATGGAATTGTTTGTGTATTAATGTTCTATTTATTATTAGTCTTACAACTCGTTAGATTCAAAAATTTTTAGAACAATTTTATTATTATTATTATAATATGTTAGTGTTTGACCGAGCTTCTCCTCCGATTTGTGGCATGCACTTTGATGGTGCCCCATAAAGGGGTGGGACCTACAGTTATAAGCCGATTCTGAACGCTAAATGTATTTCTATGAGAGGCTGTTTTTTAGGCAGAATACACTCTTTTTGAAGAGGGTTGAAAAAAACTGCTGTTTCTTAGAGAAAACACCCGATTGTTTTGTAATAAAACCTTTTCTTTTTAAATGATTCGAACTCGGATCTCTCGAATGGCACGCCAGAGCTTTGCCATTATATAAATACTTACTTTTATATTTGATTTCAAACTGAAAGAAAAAAGCGAGTGTTGCCACAAAAAAAGGGCCGCAACCGTGGCCATACATATACAAATTTTTGATTAACCAATGAGCGCTTATCTTTCAACTCTGAAAGGAAACATTAATTCACAGTTTAAACGTTCGTTAGTTAAGTGTCCGTTTAAGCTAATTTAATGAATGTTTCTGAGTGCGGCTGTAAATCTTATCAGATTCACAGTGACCTTCCAAATTTTGAATGTCATATCTTTTGCATTCGCGAATGGGAATGCGAATGCGAATTTTCTGAATGCGAATGTTAGGAATAACATTAAAAAAGCTATAATCAACTTAAGTCATCATTTTTATTACTTAAAAATTTTGGAAATTATTAGAACATTGAACGATTGCTTAACCAAAACAATGTTGTTTTGTTTGTGGTGGTCAAAGTTCAAAAGGGGCATATTATATTTCAAAAAAAAAAGAGTAATTTCGCTGCCTTTTCTCCCATGAGGCGATTTCTGAGAGGCTCGTATATAAGGCCGGCTGCACTGAACAATTGCTCACTTGGAACGCTGGCGGGTGGAGCACTAAAATATTTGCGAGTCAGATCTGTCAATTTGTCGTATTTTAGTTTGGTGTTCCCCCAATCGAGAGGATTTTCACCGAGATGAGTTCGTTTTTCTTTAAGACGTCAGCCAGCTATTCAATTTAAACTCAGTTTACTTAATCTAAGTTTAAACTGGCACTGAAAAACTGGCCCTTACGGCCATTTCAACAATATTAGAGTGGACTCTCTGCCAATGAACACATTCGAATTCGCAAATCATTCGTATCATTTGATGCGAATGCGAATGTGTAAAGTGATGCGAATCAATCGCATAACGAATGCGAATGCAAATATGAGCAACATCCCTGATATGTACTTATCGACACCTGAGTGGAATGTCGACCTATCGCGGCAGAATTTGTATGAAGAACGCCCTGTTTCAGAATTTTATTGAAAAATACCCTATCTCAGAATATGGTTGAAGAGCGCCATATCTTAGAATTGGGTTCAAACACGCCCTATCTCACATGAAACCGAACTCTGAGATAGGGCGTTCTTCAACCAAATTTTGAAATAAGGCGTTCTTGAAAATTTTTCTGAGATAGATCGTTTTCGAATTGGCTGCCAAGATAGGTCGATCTTCCACTCAGGTGTCGATACATGTAGATAATTAGAGCATACACCAAATGTCTTAAGAGTCGCAATATCTTAAAGACATACCATACCTACATACATATGTCTATGTACATATCAGCTTAAAAGTATTTTCGTGTAGTCATAAATCCTCTAAAACCATTATGATGCTTAAGGCGTCTTGTGTAAAACTTTGTTGTCACTTTCAATATCATTTCATTCCATTCAATTTAATTTAGTCATCCGCTTTGCGTTTATGCGCCATTCTGCTTACACTCCTTAGCTGCAGAGTAACTGTGTGGCTGTTGGTATGTTATTTTGTTTTTTTTTTGAAAAGTTTGCTTTAGATGTTGGTGCTCGCCTTGACATTGTCCTTGCCCACTGTCTTGTCGTCAGCACTGCAAATGAACGTAGGTAGCTTAGTTGGTTGCAGTGTTGGAAAACTATGGTGTATACATTCGATAGTTTCGATAGTGATAGTGCAAAATATTCGATACTATCGAAAGCTTTCTTACATATCGTCGCCTGAATAAAAGATTGTCGTATGTTACTTTCGGCAGGTTTAGGAAAATCGCGCTTGAAGTTTTGGAATGTAATTTCTTAAAAAACGCGAAGATAGATTTTCTCGAGAATGGTACTAGTTTACAAAATTCTTAAATTATTTCATTTTTATTGTTTTTTGTTAGGGTTGAGTTTATGAAGGATTTTCTCTAATAAAATTTTGTCGTATGACATTTGTCAACAATCTGGCAGTCACTTTGTATGAAATACGACAAACCTCTCTATTCTAACAGAGTCACAAAGCTTAGTTTATCACTGTTGTGGTTTCTAGTGCGCCGCAAAATGTGCCACATAAATTCGATCTCAATTGGTAGAAAAGTATACAAAAACTAGAGAAATTTGTGTTGTAACGGTATATTTGTTGCCAATGTGATAAAAATTTGTACTAAGTTAATGATATATTTTAATCAATATCTCAGAAACTAAAGGAGATATCGAAAAATTGATAGCGCAATTTTAAAGATCTTAATTAGTTTGGAATAACTGCATTATTAACTAAATTTTTACTAAATTAGCGAAATTTTTTTTAGTCAATATCTCGGTAACTAAAGAAGATATTCAAAAACTGAAAACACTAAACAAAAGATTTTGTTTTAATATATATAACTGCATCCATAACTAAAAATCGGCAACGATATGTTGGGAAAGAAAAATAATGCCCAATAAGTTTTAAAATTGATTAAACTTAAAATTTAAAATAGCACACTTCTTTAAAAAGTTTGTTCGTTTTGAATTTGAACGATCTGATAAATTTAAAATTGATTGATGAAACTGGGCGTAACATTTTGCATATAGGCAAATTTGATTACATATTTTATGGCCCAAGAAAAATTTGACAAGTGATATAGCAGATCTCATCGGAGCTCACAACATATCGTTACTAGACACGAATAAAGGCACGCTATTGTTTTGGCGGCGAAAAAAGACGTATAAAAAAAATTTACGAAAAAAAGACGCTTAAGAATAACTTCGACGCATAAACAGAGATTTATACCTGGCCAAGGACTGTCTCTTCCGCATCACTTTCCAAAAAGTCGACCGCGAAAATAAGTTTAAGTGTCTTTCTTAGCCGTCAACTATGTTAGGAGCCTTTCGCGGTAAACTTTTGAGCTCGCGACTTTATTCGTATCTAGTGACGATATATGTATGTATTTATGTATGTATCTTTTATAGTCCAATTCTAGCAATGTGAGCAATATACAACTTTCGATAGCATCTAGAAAAACTCGATAGTGGCGACAAAATGAAACCATCGATACTATCGATAGCCCCATCGCTATGTCTCCATCACTAGTTGACTGACTCTGTAGTCGAGTGACTGTTTGGCCATCATTGCCTTAATTCTTGTTTGCTCTGCCGTTGTTGGCCTAAGCAATTGAATGAAGCACGGAAGTGTCATGGTGAATAAGTGCAATGTATGTATGTATATAAATATGTACATATGTATATAATACGACCAAGTGTCTAAACCTGTTGATGCTGTGTTAAAGTTTAATGGAAAATGTGTTAGTTTCGTTGTTTTAGCAAGTATATAGATCGATGCTTTTAATTAGAGTACAAGGAATAAAGTTTGTAATTAAGGGCCGGTTGTTCAATGTCTGGTTATCACTACCACTACACTATCGACGATTTCGACATCATTCATGTAACACGTGATCGATAAAGCAGTAGTTGTGCTTAACCGGAGCTTCTACCTCCGATTTGTGCTAATCAGACATTGAACAACCGGCCCTTAAGGTAGAAAATAGATAGAATAAATTAGAAATAAAATAAAACTAATCCCCAGTGCCACCAATCAATTTTAAAATTTATCATACTGTTAAAATTTAAAATGACAATTTTCCGAACAAAGTTTTGTAATTTTAAATTTTAGTAGGCTGATAAATTCAAAATTGATCGGTGCAACCGGGCGTAAATTAAATGAAAATATGAGACGAAATGCATTACAAAAAATAAATTTAATTTAAATAACTAAATAAATAGGCCGATGACCTTAGTAGCTAACGCCTATTTATATGTAATTTAATCACATATTTTTAGTTATATTTAATTAAAAAAATAATAAATAAATAAACTAAATAAACTAGTGTTCGCCCAGCGGTTGAAATTCAACCGATAAAATTAAGGATAGTTTATGTAAGTTGAATGAGCTAAAATAACATTAGTTGGAATGGGTTAAGTGGAGGGGAGTTTAGCTTAGTACTTGGCATAACATAACATAACCATAACATAAGAATAAATAACATAACATATGAAGCATAACACACCACAATATACATCGCACACTCTTCAGTTGTATTTCCTTTTTATCCCTTTTTTCACCTCTATCTAAATCTTATTTATTTTGGTTCATTTTATGCCAAATGATGTTGCCTTTGATGCCACATCAAGTGATATCATGTCATGTGGTGAAATTGGGTGTGGTGAGCTGGGTGTGGTGGAATTGGGTGTAGGAGTTACGGTGTGGTGAATTTAGGTGTGGTGGATTCAGGTGTGGTGAGTTAAGTTATGGTGAGAAAGTTGAGGTGTGGTGAATTAAGGTGTGGTGAATTTGGTGTGGTGAGTTGAGGTGAGTTAAGGTGTGGTGAGAAAGTGAGGTGTGGTGAATTAAGGGTGGTGGATTTAGGTGTGGTGGATTTAGGTGCGGGGGTAAGGTGTGGCGAGTTGAGGTGTGGTGAATTTAGGTGTGGGGAGTTAAAGTGTGGTGAATTAATGTGTGGTGAGCTCAGGTGGAGTAAGTTTTTAAGTTAAGGGTTATGATCTTTATCCTTATCTTCATCTTCATCTTCATCTTCATCTTCATCTTCATCTTCATCTTCATATCCACCTTCGTTTGTATTTAGGTTTCTTTACTTTTATTCTAATCTTTGCCTTTATCCCTTTCATCTTCTACATATTCAACTTTACCTTCTTCCTTGCATGAATCTTAATCTTCGTAAATCTGATTTCTAAACTGCTGCTTAGCAGATTTCTTTAATTCAGTATCAATATTAAAGCAATGTCATTGATGCCACATAAAGTGATATCATGTCATGTGGGGAAATTGGGTGTGGTGGTTTGCGATGTGGTGGAATTGGGTGTGGGAGTTACGGCGCTGTGAATTCGGTGTGGTGGGCTTAAGAGGTGCGGTGAGTTTAGGTGTGGTGAATTTACTGTGGTGAGTTGAGGTGTGGTGAATTTAGTGGAAGGTGGGTGTGAGGTGGAATAGGGGGAATCGGTGTGGTGGATTTAGGTGTGGGGGGTTAACGTGTGGTGAGTTGAGGTGTGGTGAATTAAGGTGTGGTGAATTTAGGTGTGTGTGAGTTAAGGTGTGGTGAGTTAAGGTGTGGTGAGAGAGTTGAAGTGTGGTGAATTACGGTGTGGGGGTTAAGTTGTGGTGTGTTTCATCTTCATCTTCATCTTCATCTTCATCTTCATCTTCATCTTCATCTTCATCTTCATCTTCATCTTCATCTTCATCTTCATCTTCATCTTCATCTTCATCTTCATCTTCGTCGTCTTGGTCTTCATCTTTATCTTTTCCTTTATCCTGATCTAAATATGTCCATTCTTTTCTTCATTTACATATTCACCCCCACCATTGTTATTAGGTTAGGTATTTAAATTTTCCTTCCTCTTTGTCTTTATATCTAGGTTTCTTTACTTTTATTTTAATTTCTGTATTTATCACTTTCTTCTTCTCCATACTCAACTTTACCTTCTTCCTTGTTTGAGTCTAATCTATTCATGTACATACATACATACATTTTATTCCTGAACTGCTGCTTAGCACGTTTCTTTAATTCGCTATCAATATTAAAGCATACATTTAGGGGGCATTTCCGCCCCAACCATGTACATGTGTGCATTGGTATTGGTGTGACTTATGAATTGATTTTTTCGCTCTATTTTAAACTGATTTGAAGTTTTAAAAATTGCCTGCACATCAGCATCAAAATACCTTTCTAATGATATATAACTGTTTATACCTTAGAAGTAGAGTTTAGCCGTAAAAGGGGTGTAAAGGAAACATGATTGCCTATTTATATAATGATATGTACATACAAAAATTAATACGAAAATCGTATTTTCTTTTACTAATACAGCTGTACTTAAAAGTTAGTTAAGACCTGCCGACAAACTCTGTTTTAGTCAAATAAAATTCAGCATTAAATTTTATCTACACCAGTGATGGAAAATAAAAATTTAAAATTGTGCCGAATTTCTCCGGAAAAATGTGCCTAAGTGCAGTGCGCCAATAAATTGAGAGTCGTCGATAGGTACCATTTCCCTTATAAAATATATTTACAGAATTTATAGCGTATAAGAGAAACAGAAATCTCATGAAAAACTTTCTTTAATGCAACAACAAAACCACACAGCAACAAAAACCATAAAAATCAAAGTTTACAACTTTCTAAAAAAAAATGTTCCTTCAAATTTAAAACTTTGTTTTCAGAAGTTTTAGAAAACCGTCGGGTATGCAGTTTTATAGTCCATTTAATTTTAGGATTACAAAGTACAAGTGCGGCAAAAACTACTACGCAAAACTACTATATTTCTTCAATAATAAATATAAGTATATTTCAGTAATTTGCACGAACAAATTTGTAAATATATTCTTTAAAGTAAAAGGTCATTGTGAGTTTATAATCAAAAAAGGTTGTAATCAAAAAAAGGTAACATAACTGAGAAAGAATTAATAAATTTATTTAAAATTTTTTTCATTTTTTGCTCCCTACACAGGAAGAAATTTTCCATCACTTCCTTTTCTAATTTTTTTGAAAAAGTACTATAAATATCTTAGAAAATGTTGCCAACCCTAGCCGTAATGGCTTTTAAAATTTCAGTATCAAGGTTCTCTTACTTAATTCTTGGCGAAATTTAACATTAAATTGCAGAGCATTTTTAATTTAATTTAAGAAATTTCATTAATAAGAAATATTTCAGCTTCTGTTCCACAAAGAATATTCAAAATGGCTTTGTGATTATTTAATTCTAAAATATATATTAAATGTACGGTTGCCAGACGTATTGATTTCATCAGTATGTACAGTATTGATTTTTCAACTCTTTTACTAATTTTATTCATTTCTTCAATCAGTACGCTAATGTCCTGATTTTTCAAAATTTTTACTTATTTGTACTGAATTTTCAATTCAAACAAAGTACTTTAGGATTTTCTTAAGGTTTTCACATAACGTTGGAGCTTCCTTAAACTGTACTGTAAAAAGTAAGGAGAAAATAATTTAATTGTAGTTGAAATAATTTAGATACTGTTTGACATGCCCAAGAAATTAGAATTTTGTGGGCATATCACCAGGTCGTTACGTACCATTTGCGATAAATTATTTAAAATGAAGAGGGTGAAAGTTTTTTGGCGAGTTTTGTTAGTTATCTCGAAAATAACTTTCAGTTTAATTACAACAAATTTGAATATTCGAATGGCTTTTGCCTACAACTCTTACAACTCTTTTTTTAGCAAATTCTTAAGCTGATGCCACATAAAGCTTTTGCTTCGCTTTACGTGACAGATTCGCTTTGATAGATAAGATGAATTGTATGAAAATGCACAAAGCATGTCACATAGATCGTTGAAGCTGCAGCGCGAAGCGAAAAGATGGCCAACTCCCATCTTTTTGCGCACTTTGACAATCAGCCGGTTTAATATTTATTTTGTTTCGTTCAAATTCGAGTTTTCATGTACAAACATAAAACTTAATTACATTGCTGATATATTTGAAGCAAAATAAATAAAATCCACAGCAATTTCGACGAGTAAAAAAGCAGTACAAAATTGTTTTCTTGGCGTTCATTGTGGCATACCTTTCGCGTCTGGCGCTTTGCTACAACGCATCAGCATTAGTCTGGCATCAGCTTTAGTCTGTCAAAGTTTTTACGTAGTTGAAAAAAAATATTCAAGCCATGAGTATTATTTAGGTAAGTATTTAGTTTTGTTTTGTTTTTTTCAATACCACATTCGATGGAAGCAATTGAAAGGATCTTAAGAATAAAGTTTCCTGACGCAGAGAGAAACCGGCATCTAATTAAAATTTTTGAAAGTGTACTTCAAATTGAAAGTAATTTTAAAATGAAATGTATAGAATTCTTTGACTACTTAAACACTGAAAACGGGAATGATCTCATTATTGTTATTCAAAATGTCATAAATATAAAATAATTTATTAGCTCCTATGTAAATGATGTATGCACTCATGCTAAAACAAATAACACTTTTGTTTTTTATGAACTATATTTTATTTATATACCAAAATATTGCTAAAAAGAAGAACTATGGCGTTGTGCAGTATTTTCTGTTACTTAGATTCATAATTTTTGTTTGAATAAAAATGTACTGAAAAGTACTGATTTTTTTTAGCATCAAAAAGTCTAACGTACTGATTTGGCGCATAAAAAATCTGGCAAGCCTAATTAAATGATATTTAATATTTAATATTTGTTTTAGAGATGAAATTGCGACAAATTTGTTTAAACAAAAAAGTTCAGCGTATATGCAGAACGTGGAAGCCAGCTTCATCTGCTTGCGTTTATATGTTTATATCATTTATCAGTATAAGCACATATATATGTACGAAATGTGGTTCCGAAAGAAATATGTATCAGTTGCATTGAGTTACGCAAAAATTGTGCCGACAATTAATCGATTCCACTTAGGTGCCGGCTGCCTCCGAAAGGGCCGAATATAGCACAATGCACACTCACTTTCCATCACTGATAAGCACGTGCTAACTGTTGCCCGCAAGGCTGCAAGAAATGACATTAAATATACATAGCTGTAAGATGGAAAGCGTAGGAAGTAATACATAGTGTAGTAAGTAAGTTAGGATAGAAGTGACAAACATTTATAAGCGAAATTATGCAAATCAAATTACTTTACAACGACAGCAAAAGCTCGAGTGACAACGACGTCGCAACTGCTTCAACTATGAAAAACATGAAATGCAAAGTGGGTGTACACGCGATGGGCATGAAATAGGTCTTTAGACTACCTAAGAGAAAACAAATTTTTTCTATCAAACTGGTCTTATTATATGTATATAGTATGGGTGTTTCCATGAAAATGTAAATAAACAAGTAAGAAAGTCTAAGTTTGGGCGGAGCCGAACATTAAATACCAGGCCCAAGTATTAAATATATGTTTTTTCACCTTTCCGAAGGCTACCGCTACATGGTAAGCCGGGGTGTATCAATTTTGAGTAAATTCGCGTTCTTAAATTTCGAAATATTGAAGTTTCAAGCATTTCTGAAATTTACCGTTGTATGAAAAGCGGCTGTAATTTTAGTCCGATTTCAATAATTCAAGCACAATAACCATACCGAGTTTGTTAGAACGGTTACCGAGATACATATATGTATGTGATCATAAGTGGGAGGTGCCACGCCCATTTTCCAAAATTTTATCATAAACGTATTTCATGGCAAAGAATTGTTGCAAGCATCAATTTTGAATAAATTAGCTTCAATATTTACTGATTTATCGAAGATTTTGTATTTCTCTAAATTACCCTTATATTGGATGTGGGCGTGGTTATTATCCGATTTTGCCCATTTTCAATACCTTCTGTCCTACGTTCGAAAGAAGTGCACGTACAAAGTTTCGTTAAGATATCTCAATTTTTACTAGAGTTATCGTGTGCACAGACGGACGGGCAGATGGACGGACGGACGGACAGACAGTCACCGCTTAATCGATTATGTATACATTTGCCTATATCTATTTCGATTCGTTTTGCCTGGTACAAACAACCGTTATGTGAACAAAGTTATAATACCGTTGTGCACAAGTGCGCTCGGGTATAAAAATAGCTGATTGTGGTTCAATTACAAAATGTTATGTTTCAGCATTGAAAGCTGGATTTATTTATCTTCATTTCATTAGGCATCGATTACCGTGGAATTAGCTATATATCTGTTACTATTCCATGTTGTTTTTAGCTTTAGGCCCACTGTTGCTCATTTAGAGAATTTTGATTATGAAAATTTAGCGTAGTGATTGTCGATCGCAGTTCGCATCCACCACTCACTAGGACCTGGTCACCCCTCGGCAGGCAATGGCAACCCTCCGCGAGTGTATTTTTGCCTTGAAAAAACTCATAAAATTCATTTGCCGTTCGGAGGCGGCATAAAACTCCAAATCGCTCCATTTGTGTAACAACATCAAGGCGTCGTACTACATCAAAAATTGGAAGGGGGCTCGGCCAAACACTTAGTACAAGTGTAAGCTCCAAAATATTATTTGGATTTTTACCATGCATTTGGTACAATTCATTTATACCTTTGGCGAAAATAAAAAATAAAATAAAAGCGCATCCCACTGTTTTAGTATTCAATTATAACTTATACTCCACCTTGTCATTTTAACCCTCCATTTTACATCTGGCAGCACAAATTAATCAAATTGCTTTCGAATACCTAAATTGCTTGCAGCTCAAAGTCGTCAACATTTATTTTACTTTTCTGCAAAATGTTTGTGCTTTCCTCTTTCCGCTTTTCAATTTCATAACTATGTATGTGTAGAAGAATGTATGCAACGCTTAAATTTGTTATTTATTGAAAACGTGTGTACTTTCACCTGAATACATACAATGAGGGAAATGGATTTTTTTTTTATGAATATATTAAAATATTTCCTCAAAAAATTGTACGACGAACCTCTAAAGAAAGTATTCCAGGGTAAGTCTCAATCGGGTACAGTTGCGCATTTATAGAAGAAACTAGTCTCATACGGGTATTTTTGGAGGTAAATAATTTGCTCCCATTTTGCAGGCATTGCACATTAGGGTGGTCCAAAAATGCATGTGAAAAAGTAAAGTCCCAATTTTAATGCTCTAACCCCTTAAGATTGTTCTATATTGAAAAAATTATGTATAAGAATTGCGAATAGCCACGTATTAAACAAAAATCTTTGAAAGAAAGTCCAAAATCATGACAGAAGAAAAAACCATTTCCATGGTGCCATCCAGACCAAAATTTATCGAAACATACTAGCTGAGCTATTCAAATGAACTTTCAACTACCTTAAAAAGTTCCCAAAAATTTTAATTAAAATGCCATTATTAGGAAAAAGTTGACTGCGTTTTTATTTTTATTCTTATACAAGTTCTCTTAAGTTGAACTCAAACGAGCATATTCGTAGTTAAAATAAAGTCGTTTATAAAGATAGTAGCAGCTTTTTTGACAGATTTTCGATTAAAAATTATGTCAAAAACCTGCAATTAATTTAAGTGTAGATTTTATTTTGACTATGAACATGTCCCCATTTATTTAATGAAGAAAGGGGCTCCGCTCTAAATTTTGTGACAAGAAAAGCTCCAACGAATACACGAATGACACTGAATTGGGACAAAATATTTTTTTACGGTAGTCATAAGTACACAAAATTGATTTTTTGTTTCCTACCATACTTCATATGTATTCCTTTATAAATATGTTAATGCTTCTATGTCACAAGGATTTTCATTCAATATTAAGTGCATATCATGGTTATGTCAAAATAATAATAAATGACATTTATGACAAAGCTTCTGCGGCAATTATGTGGCAATTATTCATACAGCGCGAATGGGGGTACGCAATTCCCTCTAGTTCGAGTAAGGCTAAGGAATTTCGGAAGGTTTGGAAATTTATTAATAAAATCATAATTTGCTA
>NW_016158058.1:31722-48136 GCF_001687245.7 Rhagoletis zephyria | reverse complement strand
AATATTTACTGATTTATCGAAGATTTCGTATTTCTCCAAATTACCCTTATATTGGATGTGGGCGTGGTTATTATCCGATTTTGCCCATTTTCAATACCTTCTGTCCTACGTTCGAAAGAAGTGCACGTACAAAGTTTCGTTAAGATATCTCAATTTTTACTAGAGTTATCGTGTGCACAGACGGACGGGCAGATGGACGGACGGACGGACAGACAGTCACCGCTTAATCGATTATGTATACATTTGCTTATATCTATTTCGATTCGTTTTGCCTGGTACAAACAACCGTTATGTGAACAAAGTTATAATACCGTTGTGCACAAGTGCGCTCGGGTATAAAAATAGCTGATTGTGGTTCAATTACAAAATGTTATGTTTCAGCATTGAAAGCTGGATTTATTTATCTTCATTTCATTAGGCATCGATTACCGTGGAATTAGCTATATATCTGTTACTATTCCATGTTGTTTTTAGCTTTAGGCCCACTGTTGCTCATTTAGAGAATTTTGATTATGAAAATTTAGCGTAGTGATTGTCGNGCTGATTGTGGTTCAATTACAAAATTTTATGTTTCAGCATTGAAAGCTGGATTAATTTATCTTCATTTCATTAAGCATCGATTACCGTGGAATTAGCTACAAATCTGTTACTATTCCATGTTGTTTACCTTTAGGCCCACTGTTGCTCATTTACAGAATTTTGATTATGAAAATTTAGCGTAGTGATTGTCGGTCGCAGTGCACATCCACCACTCACTAGGACCTGGTCACCACNTATTTATCTTCATTTCATTAGGCATCGATTACCGTGGAATTAGCTATATATCTGTTACTATTCCATGTTGTTTTTAGCTTTAGGCCCACTGTTGCTCATTTAGAGAATTTTGATTATGAAAATTTAGCGTAGTGATTGTCGATCGCAGTTCGCATCCACCACTCACTAGGACCTGGTCACCCCTCGGCAGGCAATGGCAACCCTCCGCGAGTGTATTTTTGCCTTGAAAAAACTCATAAAATTCATTNAATTTATCTTCATTTCATTAAGCATCGATTACCGTGGAATTAGCTACAAATCTGTTACTATTCCATGTTGTTTACCTTTAGGCCCACTGTTGCTCATTTACAGAATTTTGATTATGAAAATTTAGCGTAGTGATTGTCGGTCGCAGTGCACATCCACCACTCACTAGGACCTGGTCACCACTCGGCAGGCAATGACAACCCTCCGCGAGTGTATTTTTGCCTTGAAAAAACTCATAAAATTCATTTGCCGTTCGGAGGCGGCATAAAACTCCAAATCGCTCCATTTGTGTAACAACATCAAGGCGTCGTACTACATCAAAAATTGGAAGGGGGCTCGGCCAAACACTTAGTACAAGTGTAAGCTCCAAAATATTATTTGGATTTTTACCATGCATTTGGTACAATTCATTTATACCTTTGGCGAAAATAAAAAATAAAATAAAAGCGCATCCCACTGTTTTAGTATTCAATTATAATTTATACTCCACCTTGTCATTTTAACCCTCCATTTTACATCTGGCAGCACAAATTAATCAAATGGCTTTCGAATAACTAAATTGCTTGCAGCTCAAAGTCGTCAACATTTATTTTCCTTTTCTGTAAAATGTTTGTGCTTTCCTCTTTCCGCTTTTCAATTTCATAACTATGTATGTGTAAATACGTATGCACGCTTAAATTTGTTATTTATTGAAAACGTGTGTACATTCACTTGAAAACATACAATGAGGGAAATGGAATTTTTTTTATGAATATATTAAAATATTTGCTCAAAAAATTATACGACGAACCTCTAAAGAAAGTATTCCGGGGTAAGTCTCAATCGGGTACAGTTGCGCATTTATAGAAGAAACTAGTCTCATACGGGTATTTTTGGAGGTAAATAATTTGCTCCTTTTTGCGTGTGGAAAAAGTAAAGTCCCAATTTTAATGCTCTAACCCCTTAAGATTGTTCTATATTGAAAAAATTATGTATAAAAATTGCGAATAGCCACGTATTAAACAAAAATCGTTGAAAGAAAGTCCAAAATCATGACAGAAGAAAAAACCATTTCCATGGTGCCATCCAGACCAAAATTTATCGAAACATAAAAAGTTCCCAAAAATTTTAATTAAAATGCCGTTATGAGGAAAAAGTTGACTGCGTTTTTATTTTTATTCTTATACAAGTTCTCTTAAGTTGAACTCAAACGAGCATATTCGTAGTTAAAATAAAGTCGATTATAAAGATAGTAGCAGCTTTTCTTTTACAGATATTCCATTAAAATTTATGTCAAAAACCTCCAATTAATTTTAGTGTAGATTTTATTTTGACTATGAACATGTCCCCAGTTATTCAATGAAGAAAGGGGCTCCGCTCTAAATTTTGTGACAAGAAAAGCTCCAACGAATACACGAATGACACCGAATTGAGACAAAATATTTTTTTACGGTAGTCATAAGTACACAAAATTAATTTTTTTTTCCTATCATACTTCATATGTATGTATGTGTGAATACCTTTATAAATATGTTAATGCTCCTATGTCACAAGGATTTTCATTCAATATTAAATGCATATCATGTTTATGTCAAAATAATAATAAATGACATTTATGACAAAGCTTCTGTGGCAATTATGCGAATTCATACGGCGCGAATGAGTATGCAATGCCCTCTAGTTCGAGTAAGGCTAAGGAATTTCGGAAGGTTTGGAAATTTATNTGCTTTCGAATACCTAAATTGCTTGCAGCTCAAAGTCGTCAACATTTATTTTACTTTTCTGCAAAATGTTTGTGCTTTCCTCTTTCCGCTTTTCAATTTCATAACTATGTATGTGTAGAAGAATGTATGCAACGCTTAAATTTGTTATTTATTGAAAACGTGTGTACTTTCACCTGAATACATACAATGAGGGAAATGGATTTTTTTTTTATGAATATATTAAAATATTTCCTCAAAAAATTGTACGACGAACCTCTAAAGAAAGTATTCCAGGGTAAGTCTCAATCGGGTACAGTTGCGCATTTATAGAAGAAACTAGTCTCATACGGGTATTTTTGGAGGTAAATAATTTGCTCCCATTTTGCAGGCATTGCACATTAGGGTGGTCCAAAAATGCATGTGAAAAAGTAAAGTCCCAATTTTAATGCTCTAACCCCTTAAGATTGTTCTATATTGAAAAAATTATGTATAAGAATTGCGAATAGCCACGTATTAAACAAAAATCTTTGAAAGAAAGTCCAAAATCATGACAGAAGAAAAAACCATTTCCATGGTGCCATCCAGACCAAAATTTATCGAAACATACTAGCTGAGCTATTCAAATGAACTTTCAACTACCTTAAAAAGTTCCCAAAAATTTTAATTAAAATGCCATTATTAGGAAAAAGTTGACTGCGTTTTTATTTTTATTCTTATACAAGTTCTCTTAAGTTGAACTCAAACGAGCATATTCGTAGTTAAAATAAAGTCGTTTATAAAGATAGTAGCAGCTTTTTTGACAGATTTTCGATTAAAAATTATGTCAAAAACCTGCAATTAATTTAAGTGTAGATTTTATTTTGACTATGAACATGTCCCCATTTATTTAATGAAGAAAGGGGCTCCGCTCTAAATTTTGTGACAAGAAAAGCTCCAACGAATACACGAATGACACTGAATTGGGACAAAATATTTTTTTACGGTAGTCATAAGTACACAAAATTGATTTTTTGTTTCCTACCATACTTCATATGTATTCCTTTATAAATATGTTAATGCTTCTATGTCACAAGGATTTTCATTCAATATTAAGTGCATATCATGGTTATGTCAAAATAATAATAAATGACATTTATGACAAAGCTTCTGCGGCAATTATGTGGCAATTATTCATACAGCGCGAATGGGGGTACGCAATTCCCTCTAGTTCGAGTAAGGCTAAGGAATTTCGGAAGGTTTGGAAATTTATTAATAAAATCATAATTTGCTAAAATCAATACATATTGTGTGAGTAAATAGTAGTTTTATTATTACATTAAAACTACACTAATTGGTCAAGACAATATACATACATACATACTCGTATACTCCTGTTCTGCTCTACTCACACTATAATATTACGCATGTGAAATGGGATCAATTTTATGTTTTTCTTTTCCTCGTTTACTAAATAATTTTGTAGTGTGCTTGTAGTAACTTTTTTAGGGCAATGAAGGCTTTTAACGTTATAGATGCAACAAAGTCGTGCGCCATAACGTTGGCGGTTTATGAATGAGTTACACTTTACTGCGTTTTTTTTTGTGTTTTTTATATTGTCTTGCTCTTCTATGTATTTTGTCCTTCGAATTTTTTTACGGTTCGTTGGCTAATTAAAACGCATATTAACTAGTACGTAATTACGGTGCGGTGCGCTTGTGTCAATCAACAAGGAGAGGGACAATCCAAATTGAGATTGTAAAAAAAAAAATGGTAAAAGCAAGAAAAATAAAATGATAAAATAGGTATACTAAAATAAAGTACGCCGTAAGGACGTCAAGGCCAAATGTTAATCATTGAAATGACTTTGGCATTCATAAATTAAATAATTACTGTTGCCGTTTGCAGTTTAGCAGGGCAGGGATACAAATGGCTAGCTTAAACAGAAATGACATTCTATAAGGGCACACACTTTTATACTTATATTNCAGTTGTATTTTTACATTAAAACCACACTAATTGGTCAAGACAATGTACATACATACATATGTACTCGTATACTCCTGTTCTGCTCTACTCACACTATAATATTACGCATCTGAAATGGGATAAATTTTATGTTTTTCTTTTCCTCGTTTACTAAATAATTTTGTAGTGTGCTTGTAGTAACTTTTTTTAGGGCAATGAAGGCTTTTTTAAGGTTATAGACGCAACAAAGTCGTGCGCCATAGCGTTGGCGGTTTATGAATGAGTTACACTTTACTGCGTTTTTTTTTGTGATTTTTATATTGTCTTGCTATTCTATGTATTTTGTCCTTCGAATTTTTTTACGGTTCGTTGGCTAATTAAAACGGTTCGTTGGCTAATTAAAACGCATATTACGGTGCGCTTGTGTCAATCAACAAGGAGAGGGACAATCCAAATTTAGATTGCAAAAAAAAAATGGTAAAAGCAAGAAAAATAATATGATAAAATAGGTAGACTAAAATAAGGTACGCCGTAAGGACGTCAAGGCCAAATGTTAATCATTCAAATGACTGTTGCCGTTTGCAGTTTAGCATGGTAAGGGATACAAATGGCTACCTTAAACAGAAATGACATTCTATAAGGGCACACACTTTTATACTTATATTTACGGCTCTATTCTGTTTTAGTGACAAATTCTTGTCACAGTGTTTTTTACGGAAAAATATATGAAAAAGTTTAAATTACTGAATCGAGCTATTAGTCTGAGTTTTGATATTTTTTGCTACTATAATCATTTGAATTTCTCTTTAACCATACATCTTCGTTCGACAAGTCAATGACTGCTTTGCTTTTATTTTATTTATGAATCGCGAATAAGTGGAACAAAATTTAATGTGTATGTATGGTTTGTTTTACAAAAATACAATGTCGTCCCCTAGTCGCTGGAATAGTTTTTTGTGTGCAACGGCAAACGATGTACATACAAAAGCGCGGAAGACATAAGCCATATATTTACATACATATGTACATATGTAGGCCGGTAATAAATTTCTTCATGACTGCTTATGAATGACTAGTATATAATAAGAGTAGTTCTAAGGTCACCATGGCGTATAAGTAACGTACCTTCATATGTACTATGTATTAGGATGGTCGATTATTCGCCTTTTTCCAGAGCCGGTTTCGAGTTATTCGAAAAATTGCAATTTGAAAAAAAAACCAATTTAAAATTTTGACATTAAGAAAAAATCGGATAAATCGGTTGTTTTTTATATAGTTTTCCTAAAGTGAAAATGGTTANCGAAATTACAATTTTGACATTAAGAAAAAATCGGATAAATCGGTTGTTTTTTATATAGTTTTCCTAAAGTGAAAATGGTTATGTTGTTATGAACTTACGACCAAAAATTACAATAAATCGATTAACAGTAAAAACAAGTTTAAAACATTTTTTAGATAGAGAGTTCGGTAATTAGTTAGCAAAAATTAGTACCAAATTTATGCAATTATTTTTTTAAATAACGCTGCATTTGCCCCGCTAGTGAAACGGATATAATAAAACTAAAAATAAAGAAAAAAAGAGATACAAATAAAGCGTATTAGAAATAGAGGCAAACATTGAAAAGATCATAGAAAAAGAATTGCATTGATAACGACGATATAGTTTTAGACTCATTTTTCCAATAATAAAAAATTCTATTTATGTATGCGGTGGCCAGAAATCACGACATTTCTAAAGTATCGAATCCGAACATATAATTTTGGTTTTAAAATAAAAACACACATCAACTTTTAATACAGTTTCTATAATTTCACTAAGTTCAAATTAGATGGTTTGATAAAAACAAGACAACAAACTTAACAAATAATTATAAAAAACGTTAAAAAATTTAAGCAAGAATGATGAGGGTCCCAGTTTGACAGAATAAAACACAATCAAAGTTCACAGAAAGTTGGGATGCTAAGTGTGGTTTTCGGGCCTCAGTAAAGGAAGACTGCTAATAAATTAACCTTTGAAGACCGAATTGTGTTGGGTGGGGCTAAAACGTTTTTGACCGCGTATTATTATTCGTTAATCCTTAAATGTGAACTGGTATACAATTTGAACGTTATGATTTTTGGTTTGACCGTTATAAAATTTGGCTTATAATTATTTACAAAGTTTCCTAACAAAAACCGAAAACATTTGTCAAGGCTTCAATTTGTTATTTCATTTAACTTATTATATTTTATAAACTAGCCGTTTTGTTAAAAAATAATAATTTAGGTATTATGTGTATTTGTGTATGTGTTTTTAATGTTCCAGAACAACTTTATATTACACAAGTGGTCACAGCGAAAAGGTGCTGAAAACTAATTGGTTATATAATTGTGGCAAGAGGTTCAGCTTTTTGCCTTCACAACATTCTAAAGTATAAACTAAAACAAACCTTTATAAAAATATAATCCAAAAAAAACAAAATTTATAATTCAAAATGTCAGTATTGCCTATAAGTAGCATCGGTGCGCAAAGGGTTTTAAAAAGAAAACACTGAAAATCGGGATTTTATCGGTACAAATATAAAAAATCGGGACACTTCTTCTGCCCAGCTTTTAAAACATATTCAGCGTAACAATTTTCTCAAAATCTGTACTGCGCCGCCAAAATCGGTACAAATGGTCACCGTAACTATGTAGGAGCGAATAATAATTATATTTGGCATTTAGTCGTATTTAAATACTGAGAATTTATGACTGTAGTTGTACTTGAATTTTACAGCACTGATGATTGCTAATATTTGCATAAGCTATTTTATGAGTTGAATCAATGTCATTCAACGTATTTGCTACTAGTAAATTATTGCTTAATTTTCGTAAGAAGTCTCTTTAATTCCTTTCATTTTAATTTCCACCCTATTTGCAGCCCACTCACAAAATCCAGTCCGGTCAAGGTGCTCCGACGATTTCGCTGCAGTTGGTGCCAAAAATGTTAGCACCATTGGCAAGCCTTTGGGTGCCGCATGCATTTGTTGTCTCATTCAAATTGGAAACTGACGAGAATTTATTGATTACCAAGGCGCGCGATAGTTTATACAAATACAATCATAAGGTGAGTGAGTACACGTGCACTTGAAATTGTATTAAGTAAGGCAGCCTCAAATATGTATTGTACTATATTTACAATATGTTAATATGCTTTTCCTTTACGGCATTCTTTGCCAATACCAATCATTAGCATTTCTATAGTTGGCTTTAACAATTCCGCTACACAACACACACAAACAACAAACAGTATATGCAGTTCATTGTGTTGTGCAATTTAAAATATCAATATTTGCATTTGTGGCCTGTACTCTGTTGGCTTGGTGGTCGGTCTGCCTGCTTGGTAATGATGGTTGGTCGAGCGGTCGAGCGGTCGAGCACAACAGCTAAACAGGCTACTAACACGCCAAATTTTCACAGCGCAATAAAGCTCTCCTTCTAGGTTTCATTAACATTTAACTATAGTATTTGCTTTGTTGGCGGTGCTTTGGTTGTGCTATGTGTTTTTAAATATGCTAACTTTGTAGGAAGTTTTGCTTGAACTTAGCTAACTGGGATAATAATAAGGACTCTTTATAATAATAAGTAATTGTATATTTATATACATATGTACATATCAATATAGAGGAAAGGTCAATTTATTGATGCTTTAGTGCTTAATGAAGCGTCATAGGTTAGGTTATATTTGGTTATCAGGCTGCTTCCGTAGATGGAGGCCCACTTAAACGCGACTGTGCTGTCCATTGTGATGCCCATTAAGAGCAGGGAGTGAAAAGGACGCAGGGGTAGAAAATAGCGGGAAGGTAAGGGAGAATGACGACACCTATGACTTCTTGTAAGAGAAACGCTCCGTGTTCACACCGAAGCTCTTCAGTCGACTGATGTCCATTCTCGACAGCTCATCGGAGTGGGAGAAAAGTGCGTCCCAAGGTGCTTAAACCTTAGGCTCGCAAAGGCAGGGCACCAGAACAGCAGGTATTGAGATGAAGATGCCACTTCATCATCCTCCATGCAGCTGGTGCAGTAAGGGTCATCGATGATGTTCAGCCTTACGGCACCAGTAACTCGCTTAGTCTCAAGAGCTTCCCAGACCGTCCCCGATCTGACCAGAAGGATTTTGCCACCTTGCATCCAAGGGCGTTGCTCAGCGCTCGCTGAGCTGACTATTGATATTTGAGATTTTGTTTTGTGACGGATTTATGCACTTCCTGCTATACCTATGTATAAGCATAAATTTATTTTGAAATAAAATGCGGGAGAACATTAGCAACAAAATTAAAAAAAAAATCAACGCCAGACTTTGTAAATTGCATTTGTTATAAAAAAAAAAAAACGCAAAAGCAGTCTGCAAAAAAAAATTCTTAAAAATCAACGCGATTTTTTAGCCTGTTGAAACTTGCGTTTTAATGAAAATTTGTTGAAATTTCCTAAAATTTGTATAAAGTTTGTAACTGACGGCATTTTTATGGAAAAATAACCAAAAAATTTTGCTCAAAAAACATTACGAATATTAAAAAAAAATCAACACGTGGTAATTTGTTTGAGTCACTGTGCCAGAAACCAAAAACAGACATGAAAGATATTTATTTTAGAATTTTTGTTTAGAATCTGCCTATGTATTTCTTCATATTCCATAAATTCAACAAACAAAAAAAAACGACTTCCATGAAATATTTAGGTGCTATGTGAATGTTTCGTGTGACAGACACAAAACGGGGAAAATATATACTAAACTACTTAATTTATAGCAGCCTCTAAGTTTAAGTGTCGTTCGTTTGCATGAGAAATGCGAACTAACTGCGTTTGCAGTAAAATTGTCACCCAAGTCTAGTGGGATTTCAATGCCAACATATTTTTTTTTTGTGTTTTAGTTTATTTATTTACAAAACTATTTTTTACAATTTCCCTTTTTTGCACTCGTGACCTTCATTTTTTGTGTACAAATGTAGGTATGAATATGAGTTTATGTACATACTAGATAGGCATGTTTTGAAAATCCACATTTTTCACACGCCATGTATTTACATATCGTCGCTTAAAGTACAAAACCGCGTAACTGACATTTGCTGCTGCCAAAAATTGGATTTGCTCAACAAGCTCTTGGGTCAATCCTTATCCATTCGTCCTGAAATATACTTGCCAGAAATGCGATTGCCTTATAAAAAAGAGAACCATTTTGAATATGATATGAGGGGTTTTAAGTCTCTAGAAAATAACTTTTGCAACCTCACATACGCGGTTTTGCATTTTGGTGATACGCGGTTTTGTACTTTAAACGACGATATGTATGTATGTATTTACTTCTGAAACTGTCGCAATCACGTGCATCGAAGCCTGTGGCCTGGCTTTGTATATGCAAACATCAATTATTTTTTAAATTTTTTATACATACATTAAGACGTATCACGAAATATGAAATTAAAAAAAGTTTAACGTGTGTCAGTTTTATTGCAACACTTTGTCGAGAGAAAATTTTGGGTGTAAAAAATATTTTTAGGCACCCGCTAAAAACCGCTAAATCGCGTTTTTTTGCTATAACTTTCTTATTTTATATCCGATTTTTTAAATCTTAAGGTATGTCACTGAAAAGGTCTCGCTCAGGACTATGATTGGCCATTAAACCGTTTTGGCCTTCAAAACCGTTTTAATTCAAAACCTTCACTAATTTCGGAATTGCTATCCTTAGATTTTTATTTTTATACTATAAATTTAAAGCTCTCAAAAAAGTGTATATAAAAAAATTTACACACAAAATTTTTTCTCGACATACATACACTCCTCGAAATTTTATTAAAGGCATTTGCACTTCTACCATTAATATTTGTTGCAACGATTACGCCACACTCTTTTTGCTCTGGTCTTAAGTCTTTAAACCTCTATTTATTCTGGCACATAAAATATGCCAATATCGTACTTCTTTTCTAAGTATTTGTGAAATTTTCCGTTTAGTGGCTGATTCTCCTACGAAATTCAATTAAAGGTAGTCGTTTCTGAGTTTCAGAAAAAGTTAATTGAGAACGAGATCGTTTTTCTTTTGATGCCATTTTGAAGTTTAAGTATTTTTTAAAGCTTTTGAATCTTTATACGCGTGTGTTTTTTCAAAAATTAAGCATGGGAAAAGGAAAAACGCTCACAACCGCGGAACTTGCTCAGATCCTTGCTTACAAGGACACAGGCATGTCCAATCGGCAAATCGCGGCTAAATTGGGTCGGTCTGCTACAGCAATAGATAACGCGATTAAGTTAAAAAAGAATTATAATACTAATCGGTCGAATAAAAATAATCAAAAATGCTCTCCTCGGCAAAAATCCGCTATTATTCGCGCTGGGCTGGAAAGAAACGCAACGGCTTCCAAAATTGTATCAGACCTTAACTTACCAGTATGTAAACGTCGTGTGCAACAAATTTTAGCCAGCAGCGATCGCTTAGTTTGGAGAAAAATGAAATCCAAACCGGCATTGAATGAATCCCACAAAACAGCTAGATTAGCCTTTGCAAAACAGCACATGTCATGGACCGAGGAGTGGAAAAATATTATATTTTCTGACGAGAAAAAATTTAACCTTGATGGACCCGACGGTTTTAATTACTATTGGCATGATTTGAGGGGCTCTGAGCGCTTTTCCACCAAACGAAACTTTGGAGGAGGTACTTTGATGGTTTGGGCTGGTTTCAGCCACTACAAAAGGACTCCAATCTGCAAAATTTCAGGACGTATGAACTCGGAGGACTACATAAATCTTTTGGACGAAGTTTTGATTAACTTTATGGAAGATCTACCGGACACAAATGCGACATTTCAGCAAGATAATGCTGCAATACACGCATCACGTGCCACCCGTAGTTGGCTTCGAGAGAAGGAAATTCCTGTTTTAGAGTGGCCATCACGATCTCCAGACCTAAATCCGATTGAGAACATGTGGGGCAATCTTTCTCGTCGAGTATACGCTGGAGGACGAAAGTTTCAGTCGATAGAACAGCTGCGTAGCACCGTAACTGAAGAGTGGTACAAAATTCCGCATTCGGAGTTCCAAAAAGTGATCTTTTCGATGCCGAACCGCATTTTTGAAGTTATAAATAAATCTGGAGGATGGACTCATTATTAGCATAAGCATTTTCTGACATTTTTTTTTAGTTTTCTAAACCATTTTTAATAATGCCTTTGATTGAATTTCGTAGCTGGAGTTTAGAATTTCGCTTTTAAATTGCATTGTGAGCTCGTAATTGGATATGTAAGCAACTTTTTTTAGTTGTTAACTGTAAATGAAATAAGTGGTCTAAACTAATAAAAAAAAAACATTCTCGCGGTTTAAATTCACGGTTTTTGAAGAGAAATTAGGCGCCTTTAATTGAATTTCGCGGAGTGTATATTTATTCAAAAGACTGGCACACGCTAAACTTTCTTTTCGTGATACGTCTTAATGTACATACATGAATATGCATGTACAATATGTTGTTGTACATACATTGTGTATTTACTTTTTTTTCGCGCCAACAAAACAACATTGCACTTAAACAACTGTCTAGGTACCTTTCTACAAATTAACAAGTGCACTTAGCTACTTAAGCGTCGCTCATATTTTTTTTTTTTGTATTCCACTCTACATACATAAGTATCTCTATTTGTATTTTCTATTTTCATATTTTCTCGCCCTCCCCCAGATGGTTATTGCGAATGTTTTACAGTCGCGCAAACATCGTGTCGTCTTCGTTACACCAACTATGTCCTACGAGGTGCACCTGAGTAGAGAACAAGCGCTGCAAGGACTTGAAATCGAGGAGCCCATTGTTGCCGACTTGGTAAGTATCACAAGCAGCACTAACCACCCACCGGTTAATTTATTTAATTGTCGCGGAATATTCAATTACATAATATACTAGTTAATGGATTGTTTCCGTTTCACGCCACGATTGTTTCCATATTTTTGCCGTTTTTATTGTTTACAAAAAAAAAAAAAAAATGAGGTTAAGAGATTAACGTACTTTTAACCGACTTCAAAAAAGGTGGAGGTCATCAATTCGTGGATTTTATTACCGGATAATTTTCGACGGCCTTAAATATTTTTTTTTTTATCGGTACCCTCAAGGGTGGTCCATTATTAGTTCGGTTTAGTTCCGATAATTGTTTTGTGAAGAATAACATTTTATACGAGAATTGAAGTCGGTTGTTTTCTTGCCTTAAAATTAAGTACACACAATTCGGCCCGTATAAATAAATTACCAGTCGTGAGCAGTTAGATACTAGATACTCAGAGAGTAATCTGATCAATTGGAAAAATTAGAGACTGTAAAGCAGAGCTGGGCAGCTTCGACACATGGTTGCCACTCGCCAACATTTTTTTCTACCAAAATCTCTTAAGAAAAGTTACCAAAAGTTACCAAATCTTCACTACCAAAATCTTCACATCTTCATTGAGAAAAAAAAATAGATTGAGTAAAACTGCTATATTTCACAATAAATGTGTATATACCCTTTTCTGTGACTTAATAAATTCAATACTTTTATAATTTGTCAATTTTTGATTTTTTATCAAGAACTCCCAGTTCTAGCACAGAAGTTTAAATCTATTTTCTTGATAAATTATCAAGACTGAAAATGCTATTGACAATTATAATGATTTTTTTTTATTAGAAAATATTTTTCTTACAATTAATTGTTGAATGTGCCGTTATTCTCATTTTCGTTGTTGGTGTTTCCGACAGGGTAGGAGTATGATGTAATGTGGAACGATTTTCCATCATCCCTTGTGAAATTCGGTTTGGAGACAAACCGGTTTCGACGTTGTGCCAATTTCAGTGTAATTTTTCGGTCGGAATGTGCCGATATTTGCCTCACGGAATAATCCTCGAACCTGCGATCCCAGAACCAGGACCAGAACCAGAACCGGAACCAGTAGTCTTCACGTGACGGCACAGCCGACATTTGTAAGAAAAGCGATTAATTGCGTTCAATTTTTGGCTTTGGCAATTCAAAGGCAGGTGTCGCTGATCGCCTAAGTTTTTCGAAATTGGCGAACTGGTAGGCACATACTAGTTAATGAACTAGTATTTTTTCTAACTGGTTTGGCTTTTCACTGCAGGGTGCTTCTGGTTCTGGGATCGCAGGTTCGAGGCCGCTTGGAGATGGTTAAGATTTTTAAAGTTAGATCAATGTAAGTAGGAATAATTATTTCAATTTAAATATAAATAACAAACTTAAAAATCTAGTTGCATTACAAAAAAAAAGAAACAACAACAATGTGCCATAAAAAATAGATGAATAAAATATACATATTTTAAGAATAACAAAAAAAAAACCTAAATAAGAAATATAAATAAAAGAAATATTATAAAAAAAATAAATAAAAAAGTTTTCCCTGCGCCAGGGCTTGAACCTGGTACCTCAGGCATACCACGCGAGTGCTTTGCTCTGTCAGCCATTGCGACTGTTGGAGCGCCGCGATCAAAAAGGCATACTAATGCTTTTCACGGGGTATGAATTGGCAGACTATCTCATCAACTAGTATGATGCTACTAGTATTTCTACTAGTAGATGCTGATGCATAGCCTGGCAATTGACATCTCGTAGGACATCGCAATGCTAAAAATACCAGTCGCTAACATTGAAAAAGGATAGAACGTGAACTAGTTGGGCTGAAACGCAAACTGGTAGAATTCTAGTTCACAACTAGTAGCTTTCCCTGCAGGGAAGGTTTAGAAATTTATCTATGAAACGCCACCCTTTTCTTTGAAATCGCTTCATTAGTTCTCATGCAATAAGCGTTACAACTACAACATTTGAGCATAGCCTCCATATCGAAACGTAAGACGTATTCTACGTCAAAATAAATATGTACTATTTACGTTACGCCACTGCGCCTACAAAAGGCTTACCCTTTTTCATTACATGAAGTTCACCAAAATATTTATTAGTTAAATTAGTTTAAACAATAAAGAAAAATTATTCAAACTGAACCATGATATAAATATTTTTATCATGAAATGAACATTTGAAAGCTTATTCAAGTGGAGACGTGCCTTCTATATATTACTCGTTAGGTTCCAAGTTTTCGATTTTTGTTGATTTTTACTAATATAAAAAGCATATGTGAAGTGCAGAATCAAAGCGTATTCAAGCGAAAAAATCAGTTTCAAGTAAACTAAAGATCGCTTGGCAACTTATCTATTTTTGCATATTTTTTGAGCAAACATAAATGAAATAGCGAGCCTAATAACCGATAACTCTTCGGTTTTATATTAAGGCATCATTAAAGTAATGGTTAAAATTTACTGCAGAACGTGAAGTTTACCGAAAGGTAAAAAAAACAAAATAAAAACATTAGCAACATCGAAAAGTCCCAAAAGAATCCATACAAGTCCCAAGAAAACTTCTAAAATTTGGAAAAAAAAAACGAAAAATAAAAAAGAATAATTTTATTATCAATGCAAAAAAAAATTTCGCAAATTTTGTCTATTAGTTTTGCGTAAAATTAGAAAAAATAATCGGTGTTTCATACACTGAGGGGAAAAATATTCAAATCAATCAGGAACATAATTGATCTTACTATAAACGTCAACGAAAGTACTTTATATTGACAAATATTCAATTCAATTACGCGCATATTAAAATGACCGCGTTCGTTCTGAAAGAGCATCCGTGACGTGAATAATCAAGATAAATACAAAAAAAAAAAAAATTTTGTTTGCATGTTGCCACAGCGGCATTTGAACTCTGACCATCTCTGGATATTAACAAGTTGTGGCAAGCATCTTTGCGCACTCAGCTACACACAGATATCATCATTATATAAATAGGCAATCATGTTTCCTTTACACCCCTTTTACGGCTAAACTATACTTCTAAGGTATAAACAATTATATATCATTAGAAAGGTATTTTGATGCTGATGTGCAGGCAATTTTTTCTTAACTCCCCACACCTAAATTCACCACACCTAAACTCACCGCACCTCTTAAGCCCACCACACCTGAATTCACAGCGCCGTAACTCCCACACCCAATTCCACCACATCGCAAACCACCACACCCAATTTCCCCACATGACATGATATCACTTTATGTGGCATCAATGACATTGCTTTAATATTGATACTGAATTAAAGAAATCTGCTAAGCAGCAGTTTAGAAATCAGATTTACGAAGATTAAGATTCATGCAAGGAAGAAGGTAAAGTTGAATATGTAGAAGAAGAAAGGGATAAAGGCAAAGATTAGAATAAAAGTAAAGAAACCTAAATACAAACGAAGGTGGATATGAAGATGAAGGTGAAGATGAAGATGAAGATGAAGATGAAGATGAAGATGAAGATGAAGATGAAGATGAAGATGAAGATGAAGATGAAGATGAAGATGAAGATGAAGATGAAGATGAAGATGAAGATGAAGATGAAGATGAAGATGAAGATAAGGATAAAAATCATAACCGCTTAACTTTAACTCATCTTAACTTAAAAACTTACTCCACCTGAGCTCACCACACATTAATTCACCACACTTTAGCTCCCCACACCTAAATTCACCACACCTCAACTCGCCACACCTTAACCCCCGCACCTAAATCCACCACACCTAAATCCACCACCCTTAATTCACCACACCTCAACTTTCTCACCACACCTTAACTCACCTCAACTCACCACACCAAAATTCACCACACCTTAATTCACCACACCTCAACTTTCTCACCATAACTTAACTTACCACACCTGAATCCACCACACCTAAATTCACCACACCGTAACTCCTAC
>NW_016158058.1:0-31697 GCF_001687245.7 Rhagoletis zephyria | reverse complement strand
ACCCAATTCCACCACACCGCAGCTCACCACACCCAATTTCACCACATGACATGATATCACTTGATGTGGCATCAAAGGCAACATCATTTGGCATAAAATGAACCAAAATAAATAAGATTTAGATAGAGGTGAAAAAAGGGATAAAAAGGAAATACAACTGAAGAGTGTGCGATGTTATATTGTGGTGTGTTATGCTTCATATGTTATGTTATTTATTCTTATGTTATGGTTATGTTATGTTATGCCAAGTACTAAGCTAAACTCCCCTCCACTTAACCCATTCCAACTAATGTTATTTTAGCTCATTCAACTTACATAAACTATCCTTAATTTTATCGGTTGAATTTCAACCGCTGGGCGAACACTAGTATACATAAATGTGCTTTGAAATGTTGTATATCCATCAACACCACAGCACGCGATTTATACGGATAAGCATGTACTTTGTATATACATACACATGTGTACCCAGCCAGCAATGAAACGTAAATTTTCCGTATCCGGCAACGAAAGCTTTCAGAAGGTGCCGGGTTCGAATTCCGTCAGGAGCTTACTATTTTTTATTTTTTATTTTTTTTTTAACCATGGAAGAAGATCTGTGAAGTGCGGAAGGAAAGCGTATTGAACAAAAAATTCAATCAGAGAAAACAGCCAAAAAAGTGTCCGTTTCACAAACAATTTTCGGTAGTTGTCTGTACATAAAATGGAATCGGTAAACGGACAAAAATCCGCTCTTCATCAACTTTTTTTTCCTTTTTCGGAACGGTTTTCAGATTTTTTGCTGCCTGGCAAACACCCAGCAAACACGGTTTCAAACGTTTGAGAAAAACTTATTTCTCAATTTGATATCAAATGTTTTTTTTTTTCAAAGGATTCTTAAATTGAAAACGAGGTTTACATTTCACATTTGAAATTAATTTGAGATTGATTTGAAGAAACATGGCAAGTGTCAAATGATATTAAAGTGCGCCGTTAAATCAAAATTGGTACATAAGTATAAAATTAGATTCAATTTGAAAAAAAGACAATGAATAGAAAAAAAATATTCAAAAGAAAGCCCGCTAATAGTGGATTTGATGTTTGTGCGGATTGAAGAAGCTGCAGCCCTTCAAGACCAATTCATTAGAAATAACTTTATCTTAATAGTTTCCTTTGTTATGTATGTACAGCGCGAAGAAGAAAAAAATATAAAATATACATTTTCTATAATAAATTTTATTTCCACATTTGAAGTACAATTGATAAATAACCTTAGGAATTGATTTGAGAGTTAACCATACTCTCAAATGGACATCAAACTCCCCTTTTTATTGAGAAAGCTGTTATTTTCAAATCATTTTCAAACGTTTGACATTTGAGAAAGGGCTTTAGATTTCAAATCATCCTAAAATGTATATCAAACCTAATTGTTTGCTGGGTACGTGCAAACGGTTGTTTATTGTATTTTATGCCTGTTGAATGAACCCTCGTAACCATGCCTACCTAATTTTAAATATTTAACTTAATTACCTACTTTGTAAACATGTTTTTCAAATTAAACTCCAAAGTTCCCAACAATAATAGCTCGCTTCATGTAGCAGTATAAATTGAACTGACCTTTTCGCATTAGGCACATTCTCAACATCTCTACAGTGCAAAGTATGTCGCTAGATGTCTAGCAAATCCGATCTTTCTACTTATTTTATTTTGAAGCAAGCAGTATTTTATAAAAATCTCCTTTAAAATACTCGAATTTAACGAAATGTACGTTCGCAAACGTCCAGTGCCAGTGGTTGCGGTCGACGAGGATGCGCCACCAGCCGCTCAACCCTTCCTCATGAACTTCGCACAACCAGCTGAACCGGAACCATCACCACTACAACAGCTTGCTGCCATTGCTGCTATCCTTGCTGCGCAGAAACGACGTGAAAATGATTATCGTGATTCGGATAGTGATGTGGATGATGACACGGAATTTTTTAACAGTGTCTGCTTGCCGTTCCGCATGCGTATAGCAGCCACACCATCCTCCATTGGTGGTGAGCAAATGGTGAACGTGGCTGATAAAACCATGAGACGAGTTTTGGCGCAACGTATGCCGCAGCAATCAATAATATGACGGAAGAAAAGGCAGTGCAAATTAGGCTGCATTCCAAAACGACAAAATACAAAGCATCAGTCTCTGTTACTTACAAACCCCAGTAGATTGTAATGTTTGAAGCTAGTTTGTGCGGTTTAGAAATAAAAGCGACTGATACTTTTGTATTTTGATGTTTTGGAATGCAATTGGTTATTCTTTTTAATTGGTACGGAATTTAAAATATGCCAAACATAAATTTATAAAATCGTTTATCTTGTGGAAAATGCAAAAGAAATATATATACAGTGCCGAACAAAACTATTGGCACAGTGAATTTTTCGCGATATATACAAAGTTTTTTATTCAAATTTATTTTCGATTATTTTTTGTAAATATATATATAGTTCATTTTACACCAAAAAACATAAAAATAAAATCTCTAAACTTTGGGCAAAACTCAGGAAAATTCAATAAATTTGCACACTAAGAGTGCTTGCTGAAGATCTGACAGAACAAACTGAAAATTTTCGGAGTGCTAATGAAAAGCTCTGCAGTGAAATTAAATCGTTAGCAGAGGATAAGAACAAAAAAGGCCACTGTTTTCTCATCACATATTATGTACTGCTGTTAACCAACCACCAAATGCTGTAGAATGCGAAAACACAACTAATATTGTGATTTTGTCTTCTGATGCTGATTGCGACACAGGCGATGTTGCTGCTGGTGCTGATTGCTACCAATGCTAAGGGGCATAAAACTAAGTTCGGCCAGATTCCCGCGCATTCTGATGTTAAGAAACCCGATAAACTGCCCATTGCTGATAATTTACAATCGCCTCGCTCAACACCTGCTGCTGGCGACGTTGCTGGTGGTGCTGATGCACGAATTTGCCCTGCTATTGATGGTAGCTGTGGCGACGCGATTTCTTGTGGGTTCATTGATCAACCTGAATAACACTGACTCATTACTGGATCAGCTTTGCGTTCGTGTTGATGGGTCATCAACTTCTGGTTCTTTGTTTTTAGTTGCGTCGTATATTTCACCAAATAGTGTGGATAGCCTATAGAGAGCTCATGCTGACAACATTACGTGTTTTGTTCGCAAAACGATGGGGGACAATTTTATCTGTGTACTCGGCGATTTTAATCTAATAGTAATGTTAAGTGGTCAAATAGTTATTCTACCAATGGGCTTACTCCTACTAATCTCTCTTCCTTTCCTGAATCTTATCTTATTGATAATTTACTTAGTCTTTACCTATCGTAAATTAATAATTATGTAAACGAGCTCGATAGAATTTTAGATTTAGTTTTCATTTGTGATGGGGTAAATTACAACATTACCAAATGTCTTGCCCCAATTACAGCAGCAGGTCTGCATCATGTTGCGCTCATTCTTAACATGGAATTTTATTATTTCGCACCGACCACTATAGGTACCAATAATATTGCCTTCAATTACGCTCGCTGTGACTTTGAAGGCATTAACAATTTGTTCGCAGACCTGAACTGGTCCGACTTGCTCGACGACTTGGATGCCGACAACTGCTTTAACACCTTCAAGACAATTTTGTTTAAAGAAAAGAAGCTCAAAAATCAGCGAAATAAATATTACAACAAGTATAAATCAATCAATAGTCCGAGTTACTACTCAATGTACAAGCGGTTGTTAAAAGAGTTTAACTGCCTTGACAAGTTTCTCCACAAAGATTATGTCCTTAATTTCGAACTTAATATTAAATCTAACCCCAAAGCCTTCTGGAATTTTGTTAAATCTAAAAAGTCATGTTCTACTATTCGCTCTTCAATTTTCCTCAATAATAAATCTGCGGATACTACCGCTGATGTTGCTAATCTGGTCGCTGATTTCTTCAAATCCAATTTCGAATGTGATTTAGACACAAATCTTGATATTGGCCCCGCATCCGGTGTTAGTTCCTCATTTGGCTTTGGTTCTCTATACCTCTCATACGATGACGTAGTGAAAGGTGTTGTTTATTACCAAAAATCAACGCGATTTTCTAGCGACTTCACACTTACACTTTATTATACAAAATTTGAATGGGCTGTAGAACTGCATACTTAGAATTTTTCTAAAAAATCTGAATAAAAAGTTGCAAATGAGTGTGCAAATTTAATGAATTTTCCTGAGTTTTGCACAAAGTTTTGAGATTTTACTATTACGTATGTTTTCTGGTGTCAAATGAACAATATTTTTATAAAAAATTATCGAAAATAAATTAGAATAAACAACTTTGCATATATTGCGAAAAATTCACTGTGCCAATACTTCTGTTCGGCACTGTATATATCTTGGGTGTTTTAAGTTGTAAACTAAAATTTTAACAAAATGTCGCAATCCTAACTCAAGTATTGTTTTATAAGGTTTTATTTAATGGTGATGATCCTCAACGAACCTCATCGATCAGCGTTGTTCTCTTTTCGACCAGAGTCCTGTGTTGTAGAAATGCAAAAAACCGGAGATTATGTTATATGGAAAAAATGCCGCAAAAAACATAAAAAAAATCAACGCCAATTCTTAGCTACTTAAACTTTGCTTTTGTTGTTCTAAAACTTACAAAAGATATGAATAAAATGTTTGAAATTTTGTTCAAATTTTGTTTATAACATTTATGGCCTTATGCATAAAAAATAAAAAGCTCTATAAAGTGACATTTTCATCAAAAAATTTCGATTTATAAAGAAGTTAAAGTCTTCGTTATTATTTATGAATTTGTGTGTTAATCTTTTACATCTGCATTTTTTTGTTTTGGAGAAACCCTATAATTGTTATAAACTACGTAGTTTTTTATTATGTAACATTTAACAGTAGAATCGATTTTCTTCAACATCACAACTTACTATGTATGTACTTTGCACTAAATTTTTTTTATGCAAAACATTCATTTTTAAGCACCCGTTTTCAATCTCATATAAAAATTTAGGAGTACCGTTAATTTCTTCATAATTCAATAATCGGATTTGAGCCATATTATTATGGGACCACCACTGAGGTATCACCTTTGCGGTAAAAAAAATCGAAATCGGTTCAAGTGGTAAAAAAAAAATATTCCGACAAATTGACAGCCTTCTTTTTATGAAGTCGGTTAAAAATAAAAAAGGCGCAAATCTGGCTCGAAAAAAATCCCTTCTTAACTGCATTGTAAATTAATCAATTCAGTTGAAATATGTAGGCTCCTATAGGGAAGGGAGCAATAATAAAATTTAGCAAAACATTTTTTCTTGGGAATATTTTTAACCAGAACGGGTATCTTCTTTTGTGGGCTGATCAATCTTTGGACGTCTTTGTCCCACTTTTGTGAAAATTACAGTTAGAAGGCTAAAAAGTTCCACAATACTTTTAAGAATAAAATTTTACTAGGGGTTACCAGAGTCGAAATTTTTTTGCAGATTAAGGGGACGCGTAAGCACATAGGTTATGTTAGGTTAGGTAAGCGGGCTGCCTCCGCATATGGAGCACACTTGGACTCGACTGAGCTGTCATTGTGATGCCCTTAGAGGGGAGAGGGAAAAGGACACAGAAAGGCCGGAAAAGAGAGGGTTAATGGGTAGGGGAAAGAGGGGCGAAAGCTATGGGAGAAAGATGACACCTTTGGCTTTTTGCCGGAGAAATGCTCCGTGATTTTCAGTCGACTGATGTCCACTCCCGAGAGCTCGTCGGGAGTGTGGAAAAAGTGAGATCCAAAGAGCTCAAACCTTAGGCTCGCAAGGGCAGGGCACCAGAGCAGCAGATGTTGAAATGATTCCACCTCATCGTCCTCCATGCAGCTGGTGCAGTAAGGGTTATGCACGACATTCAGCCTTACGGCATGGTTACCAATCACACAGTGACGAGTAAGCAGCCCCACCAATAGTGTGAGATGCAGCTTGCTTAGTCTCAAGAGCTCCCCAGACCGCCTCCGGTCGACCCGTGGCCAGAAGGACTTTGCCACCTTGCACTCCAAGGTCTTCGCCCAGCGATCGCTGAGCTGACTAAACTCGCATCTGTTCAGAACCACACGAGGTCAGGGGAGCCCTCAGACCCGCCCTAACCGAAAGTAATTCCTCAATGGCCCCCTGCCTTGCGTGCACATCAGCCATGCACTTGCCAGCGATTTCGCTGTGACCTGGAACCCAAATAAGCTTAATAGCAAAATATTCAGACGCGATCGATAGAAAAGTCCAACACTCCCTCACCATTTTCGAATGCACCGTCAGGAAGCCAAGAGCCCTGAGGGCTGCTTGGCTGTCAGAATAAATATTTACAGTACCAGATGTTACACAAACCCGAAGCCTCTTTTATCGCGGCCACCTCGGCCTGGAAAACACTGCAGGGATCCGGTAACATAAATTTTCCCGTTGATGGAGAGTCCTTCGCAGAAGACATCTCTACCCACCATCCCATCTATAAATAAGTTTACAGATCCTCGATTCCAGATACTGCACCTCTCCCAGTCTCCCCTCGCTGGAATGTGGGGGGTAAAAGATCCATTCGGGCCCAGAACCAACAAGCAGTGGTCTGTCCGAGTCGGTAGGAACCCGAAGCCTTTTAGAATTCTGGAGTGCCCATAGCTTCTTGAGGCGAACTTAAAGCCCACCCCACTTAGCCTTACTGCGGCGCGCGCAGCGGCAACCCTGCTAGCTATATAGGCACAACATTTAAGCCCAAGAGTAGGCGCGGTTCGAAAGGCCCCATTGATTCCAATTAAGGTGGTTCTTTGCGCCTCCTCCAGCTGCTTGACAATGTGGGCCTTGTCAAGTGCGTTCCACCAGACGAGTATCCCATATATTAAGAGCGAGAGGCTCCTCGCTTGTCAATGGCCCCTCTACAACAATGCTACTGTAGGCTTCCTGACTCTTTCCTCCACGTTAGGTTTACAGGAAAGCTTACTATCAAGGATCAAGCCCAAGTCCTTCACCCTGTCAGAGAGCCTTAGAGGAAGACCACTCATTGAGGGAAGACGGCAGTTGCGTCTTCTACCTCCTAGTAAAGAGAACAAGCTCCGTTTTACTGGGATTTAAATCCATCCCGCAGCTAGAAGCAACCACCCGACAGCCACTTCTTTCCAGAGCCACCAGCAGGTCATTGATGACAACGACCCAAAGCAACGTAAAGGCACCGACCGCAGATTCGACTAAGCCCCGCACCAACGGAAGGTGTCTGTCCTCGCGAAGCGTAAGCACATACTATTTCATTGAAAATTACACAATTTCTACTCAAAACCCTCTATAAAAATAATTGTGATGCGATAGGGCAAAATCCTACAAGCGTTTGACCACCCCCTATTTGTAAGTTAGGTCCTACAATAACTCTTCGAAAAAAAAAACTGAGAAAGAAAAACCATCGACCACCCTTTTTTAGCCCCCCTGTGTTCGGCAACTCAATTTTTACATGCGCTGCGACTAGCCTCGCAGTGTTCAAAACAAAAATGGAAAAAATCTTCAGTTTACGAATTTTCGACTAGTATTTTACGAGTATAAAACAAATTTACTTTCTAAAAGTTTCTTTAACTTCACATATTTACTATTGTTTTTCCCCTAACAGGCAAAAAGGCACAGCGAATTCATAAATGATGTTTCGGCGAGTCGGCAATGACCGCAGTCGATGCGCCAAAGGCGTCACATGCAAGTCGATTGTCGCGTGACAACACCACATTTTTGTCGTTTACTAAATCCAGGACCAGGTGTCGGCCGTAAATATTAATTTAAGGTAAATGTAAGAAAAATAGGAATGTATATTCATAGTAGCTACAAATTGATCACAACAGCAGAGACAAAAGTCCAAAAAAATGGCGTTATATCACTGTTAGTTTGTAAGAGTAAATAAGAAAATGTGAACGTAAACACTTTTTATACAATAAGTACATATATAACATACCAACAACAACAATATTAAGTCAACTGTAAGAATTACATATATTTTATAGGTATATACTATACTTATGTATGTACATATACATACCTACCAGGTCCATATCTGACTCCCTAAAATACCTCCTAACGGTACATAAAAATAAAGTTTTTTTGACCTTTCTATACATATGTATATAGATATGTATGTATTTTGGGCACAAAAACATAGTGGCACGCAAATTTACTTCACACTAAGGGTCGTTTTCTTATGTAACCTTTAACTTTAAAGCTGACTTTATATTTAAAGTTTACATTAAAATTTATGGTTATGTCTAAAGTAAAACATTTTATTATCGGTTTTAAATTGGTTTTCAATCAAGAGAAATATGTACATACGTCAAAAACCGATAATAGAAATGCTTTATTTTAGACATAGAAAGTGAGCTTTAAATTAAAGGTTACTTGAGAAAACGGCCCTAAAAGGAATATTTTATGGGTACATAAATGCTTTCAATACAATTTGGTATGCAAGTTTTGTTTTCTGGTGCATTTTGCCACAACGAATAGTTGGATTGTTGCGGAGAATTACAAGCGTTTATCAGACATTCTTGATAGGGTTGAGAGGTTGGAACAGTTTCCGGGCCGTGGAAAAATGCGGAAATTTGTATTAGTTTTTTTTTGTGTGGCCAGATCTACTATCCTGCATAAAAATGTATTTGTATTCTTTCTCTCTGTTTTGCTTAAGGTAGGAGTTGAACTACTCCTTTAACACCGTTTGTTTTTACCCACGTTGTGCTGCTCCTTGCAGGAACAGTAGTTGCAAAAATATTTCCTTTGATGTTGGAATAAGTTTTCAAATTATTGTAAAATTTTTCGTACTTATAAATTTAAATACGTTTTCATACCGTGTTAATTGTAAGTTTGATTGTTTTACAATTGGAAATAGCAATTTCTACATATATAGAAGCAAGTGATATCCTATTGTGACCATGTTTACTTTAAATGACGATTTGATAAGTCAGTGACGGTTTGAATAAGATATATATATTTTCGGTAAAAAGGTCTCCTTTTAGCTGGATACATTTAGTGCGCCGTTTTCCAATTCGCCTTTTCTTTCCAAATAATAGGTTTCCTTAAGGCCTTCAAAATAAGCGTTTGTTTCATTCGCCCCAAATCTCTAATCGCCTAGCCATTTTTTTAGGTGTGGAAACAGGAAATGGTCGCAGGAGGCTAAATCCGGGGAACATGTTGGATGGGGTGGAATTTCGTGACCCAATTTACGGATTTTCGCCAATGTTACTATATACGTTCATAACACGAACGCGCGCTTCCTGACAAACCATATATGGATTTGTTTATCGAAACTACTTTATTGGAACCATCTGAGTTGCCTTCGGGCTACATAAATTTCATTCCTAACCTTGGCATTACGAAAAGCTGTTTCTACATCGGTTTTTTCGTAACTCCATTACACCCATACCTAGATTTCCCCTCTTTAAAAAGAGCTTAATTTTACAAAAAAAAAAAAACATCTGAGTAGGTACATAAGCCTGTGCGCTGGAACTTTACGTACGCAGTCATAAAACAATTCGTAACTTCTACAGTTTAGGTTTCTCTATCTTAAAATTTTTACAGTGCACTCAATAAAGTTTGGAAACTATTTAGATTGCAAAGAAAACAAAAATAAAACGGTGCATGATTAAAAAAAATATATATTAAACAAATGCAATTTTTGAATGCAAAAAATTATTTATTTAAATCTATCTCACATTCATAGGGAAAGCCGAGGTAATTACCCACATTTTGATTACCTTTATGTAGTTTATTAATTGCAAAACATTGAACGAAAGATACGAGAACTTTTCTGTGAGTTCAAAATTTTGGAATTTTTTTTTCCAGATTTTCGAATACCATGATGGAATAAAAAATAGGTGTCTTCTTTCTGTCGATAAAGAATGTAAAAAAAACTTTTTTCACACGAAAAAATGTTGGGGTAAATTTTGCATTGAATGACCGACCCGACCCATATGTATGTAGTATGTATACCACGTAAATTAAAAATTAATGTACGAGTAATTATTATGGACTAGACAATTTCATATCTGGATTTAAGGACTGAAAATAAATATATGTACGTTACTCGCAAAATTGAGCAAAGCACATTTAAAACCAAGAATGAAACTGAGCGCATTAAATTTTNCCTTTTAGCTGGATACATTTAGTGCGCCGTTTTCCAATTCGCCTTTTCTTTCCAAATAATAGGTTTCCTTAAGGCCTTCAAAATAAGCGTTTGTTTCATTCGCCCCAAATCTCTAATCGCCTAGCCATTTTTTTAGGTGTGGAAACAGGAAATGGTCGCAGGAGGCTAAATCCGGGGAACATGTTGGATGGGGTGGAATTTCGTGACCCAATTTACGGATTTTCGCCAATGTTACTATATACGTTCATAACACGAACGCGCGCTTCCTGACAAACCATATATGGATTTGTTTATCGAAACTACTTTATTGGAACCATCTGAGTTGCCTTCGGGCTACATAAATTTCATTCCTAACCTTGGCATTACGAAAAGCTGTTTCTACATCGGTTTTTTCGTAACTCCATTACACCCATACCTAGATTTCCCCTCTTTAAAAAGAGCTTAATTTTACAAAAAAAAAAAAACATCTGAGTAGGTACATAAGCCTGTGCGCTGGAACTTTACGTACGCAGTCATAAAACAATTCGTAACTTCTACAGTTTAGGTTTCTCTATCTTAAAATTTTTACAGTGCACTCAATAAAGTTTGGAAACTATTTAGATTGCAAAGAAAACAAAAATAAAACGGTGCATGATTAAAAAAAATATATATTAAACAAATGCAATTTTTGAATGCAAAAAATTATTTATTTAAATCTATCTCACATTCATAGGGAAAGCCGAGGTAATTACCCACATTTTGATTACCTTTATGTAGTTTATTAATTGCAAAACATTGAACGAAAGATACGAGAACTTTTCTGTGAGTTCAAAATTTTGGAATTTTTTTTTCCAGATTTTCGAATACCATGATGGAATAAAAAATAGGTGTCTTCTTTCTGTCGATAAAGAATGTAAAAAAAACTTTTTTTACACGAAAAAATGTTGGGGTAAATTTTGCATTGAATGACCGACCCGACCCATATGTATGTAGTATGTATACCACGTAAATTAAAAATTAATGTACGAGTAATTATTATGGACTAGACAATTTCATATCTGGATTTAAGGACTGAAAATAAATATATGTACGTTACTCGCAAAATTGAGCAAAGCACATTTAAAACCAAGAATGAAACTGAGCGCATTAAATTTTTGTATAATAATGGGCAAATTTCAACTGTCTAAAAGTTCGCGTTGATTTTTGAGAATTTTTTTTTTTGATGACTGTCCTACGCATTTTTTCCATATAAGCTTATATAGTTCTCAAGAAANAATACAATAAGGGACAAACTTCAACTGTCAAAAAATTCGCGTTGATTTTTGAGATTTTTTTTTTCTGACTGTCCTACGCATTTTTTCCATATAAGCTTATATAGTTCTCAAGAAAAGCAAAAACTCCATATAAAATGACGCACAAGAAATTTTCTTGTGTCAAATTTCCTTAAGGCAGTACGCAGGTTCTTAAGAAATTTGCTTCGCTTTCTACTACGGTTTTCGAAAGTTTTTTTTTTTTGTGAAAAAAGAGCACAACGTAACGCATGTTTGCAACAGAAATATATGCCCGTTTCATTATTTCTTAAGGAAAGAGCGAGGCAACAGGCTGTGAAATATCAGATGTCAAAATTCCTTGGTCACCCACAAGAAATAAGGGAAAATTTATATGAAAAAAATACGTAGGACAGTCAGTGAAAAAATTCGCAAAAACCAACGCGAGTTTTTAGACATTTGAAATTTGAACGTTATTGTACTAAAATTGAATGGGCTATAAAATCGCATACCTCAATTTTTTTTAGAAATCCTTATTAAAAAGTTTGTGATTTTGTTTATACTTTGTAGGGTTTTTTTTTAATTTTCGTACACAGTTTAATTTTTTCATTTAGCATGTAAAACATTGCGAATATTAACACAAAAAAAAAACGTAAGCTCAATTTTGTGAATAACAGTACATATGTACATATGAAAATTATTTGATATCAAATGTAACATTCAAGCAAAATTGTGCGAAAGTTATTTTCTTGTTCAACATACAAAGGTACCGAATTTACAAAAGACATACAACACAACAATAAACGCGCTTTAATAAATTGATAAAAATAACAACTTAGAGAAAAATTAAAATACGTATTGAAATTATATGATTCTATACAAAAATAGGATATATGTATGTACATATGTACATAAATACAGTATCGGTCATATCAATAGCACCCCCATTGCAAAGTGATATTTTTTGCTACTTATGTTTATTTATTTATTTTGAAGAACTTTCAGTTTTGTTAGAGAATGAACTGTATTTTAATTGGAAATTCTTAAAAATTAATAACTAAACATAAGTGGCAAGCAATATCACTTTGAAATCGGGGTGCTATTGATATGATCGATACTGTATGTAGTTATGTGTACATAAACCTTAAACTTGGAATATAGTACGTATGTATGTATGTATATGTAAATATGTACATTGCATGAATAGCTTTAAAGGTGAACGAAAAGATCAAAGACGATTATCCAATAAGTCTTCTCAATAGAAGTTCAAATAGAAAATTTTATTTTGCGTAAATACAAAATTGCTTAGTTCTATTCCTAAATTGTAATTTTTGATCTTTTCGTACGATTTTATAAGACTATCGCTTAGTATTGGTCAAGACTAGTATATTTAGTGTATATGTAAATGAGATTAGCTCCGTTAAAGATGAAACTTTTATATTTTATTAATTCTCAATCTACCCTACTTATTGCTGTCGTCATTCGTAGCGAGTTGCTGTTGGTTGCGCATGGGGTCTCAATGCAGCATCAGCACAATCGAAAAAATACTTTATTTGGCTAAAAATAAAAATAAAATAATCGATTAATTAATCATATGATTAATCACAAGTAAAAAAAAATTAATTGGAATTAATTGCAATCATTGAGAAATAATCGATTAATCGAATTTTTAAAGGCACTTATTTACAGTGAGTATTCACAAAAGGCGGAGAAGCTCGGCCAAATAATAATAATTATTATTATTATTAACAAAAACACTTTTTCATAAACAACTTCTAAAGTTTTGTGTAAACAGTTTTTATTTCCTTAAGGTCGACCAACTTGCCTACATACGGCTTATTTACAACCACCAACTTCTAGTTTTTCACCAACTTGTTCGCCGATAAATCAATGAGTGTGTTGGGCCTTTAAAGTTGCCACACTTAATTTTGTAGCCTTTACAAAATGGCCTTACATGCACAACTATTTACACCATTGTATGCTCGGAACTTGAGAAATTCTTGCGGCTGTTTGAAATTTTAGATATTCTACAATTAATCGATTAATGAAACGCAAAACTACGATACAATCAGGGTTGCCACTGACGAAAAAAAAAATTGACCATCCACTTGAAAAAAATCTACCAAATCTGGGAAATATTTACCAATAACTTTTTTATAATTATTTTAAAAAAATTATAGTTTTGTTATTTTTTTATTTATTTTAAGAACTTTTTATTTAACTAGTTATACGGTATTTGAGTCATATTATTGGCATATTCTCAGTTTNGCCACTGACGAAAAAAAAAATTGACCATCCACTTGAAAAAAATCTACCAAATCTGGGAAATATTTATCAATAACTTTTTTATAATTATTTTAATAAAAATTATAGTTTTGTTATTTTTTTATTTATTTTAAGAACTTTTTATTTAACTAGTTGTACGGTATTTGAGTTATATTATTGGCATATTCTCAGTTTCCTTCAACCAATAGCGGAAGTGATGAAACTAAAGGCAACAATGAAACTTCATTATTTGAAAAACTTCAACTCGAGTTATTATAGACAAATACAGTGACTCAATATTTTTCGAGTAAAATTTTTTTATTGCTTTAACTAAATCCATAAAAATCGAGGATTCAAACTATATACAACATATAGAAAAATTCCACAAATTTTCGTCTAAATTTCGAATTTTTTCCTATAAATTTTTAGAACAATTTAAGGTATGGAGTTTCAAAGCAAATACTATTTGAGTATATCCAACAATGTGCTGCTTAAAATTCACGTTGATTTTTTTTCCATTGATAAAAAATGGCGTTGATTTAATTTTTTTTGCGAACAATCATAGTNAGATTCAAACTATATACAACATATAGAAAAATTCCAAAAATTTTCGTCTTATTTTCAAATTTTTTCCTATGAATTTTTAGAACAATTTAAGGTATGGAGTTTTAAAGCAAATACTATTTGAGTATAGCCAACAATGTGCTGCTTAAAATTCACGTTGATTTTTTTTCCATTGATAAAAAATGGCGTTAATTTAATTTTTTTTGTGAACAATCATAGTGCGTAATTACATACCTGTCAATTTTTTCTTTATATTTNCGTCAATTTTTTCTTTATATTTAAATATTCATTTAAAATAATTAAGGCAATCAAAAGCTCCTCGGGATTCCAGTAAAATAAGTTTATAAGTTATATAAAAAGTATGCAAAGAAATTTATAAGATGATAACTACGAAAAATAAATCGGGAACGGAAAGTTCATCAAAAATCTATCAAAATGAGAAAAAATTTACCTTTTTACCCACCCAAATTTTTGCTACCAATTTTGGTAACAATTTACCAAAGTGGCAACCCTGGATACAATTAAACAATTAAATCGTAAATTGGACAAAAATAATCGGATAATTTAATGAAATGATTAACCGAAGCCATCCCTAGAGAAATTACGCGCTTAGCTCTCAGCGTAGTGTCAGCGCGATTATTTGCTGTTTGCTACTGTTCACCAATAACCGTGGTTTATTTTTATAATCTAGCCGATTATTGCTGATTCAAAGTTGTTTTGTTTTCATGCTATGTTCACAATCNCAATTAAACAATTAAATCGTAAATTGGACAAAAATAATCGAATAATTTAATGAAATGATTAACCGAAGCCATCCCTAGAGAAATTACGCGCTTAGCTCTCAGCGTAGTGTCAGCGCGATTATTTGCTGTTTGCTACTGTTCACCAATAACCGTGGTTTATTTTTATAATCTAGCCGATTATTGCTGATTCAAAGTTGTTTTGTTTTCATGCTATGTTCACAATCAGTTAACTGTGTACATATGTATATGTTATATATGGTTTATCTTTTGTTTAGCTTAGTTGAAATAACCCATCAAATTAAAAACTTTGTATGTATACATATAGAAAAGAAAGACGAAATATAATTAAGCGTAGTGTCTGTATCTAATAATGTATGCGCATAAATATCTATGAGATGCGCTTTATTTGTTTTCTAATCAACAACAATTAATATAAATAGTCATTATCAAAGTTCTTAAAGGAACATTATTTGGAATTGTTCAATACTTATTTAAGATCTAACTCGAAAATCCATTTCTAAAATTTTAAAAACTATTTCTTTTTTTTTTAAACTATATATGATTACGTCTATATACAAATCGATGTGTAGTATGTGCATATGTATGTAATGCAATTTTTTAGGTAAACTCGTAAAAATAGGCGTTTGGAGGTGTAATTAAAATCGTACAAGTAAAATTTGTTGCAAAGTGTAGTATGTAAGTATTACATGTAAAGGTAACATAAATTTATGTATAAAAGCTAATANATGGACATAAAAGCTGTCTCAACTCGTTGTCATTCGGACCAATTTAGCATTTTCACAACAACATTGTTGATAATTTTAAAGTTAGATTTTAAGACGCACCCATATAAAATTCATATTTTGCAAGCAGTGCTAGGGCGATGAGACAATCGAATTGATCTGTGTCCAATGAAAATTCTGTTGTCAAACAACGACAGCTGATGTTAAGACCGTGACGGAACATTTCTTTTTTAATACATCTTTTTTAGCATAATCTATAGAAGGTTTAGATGTGGGGATAAGAAGTCAAAAAGTGAAAGGGTTTTCTTCTTTCATTGTATTATAGTAACTACCTGTGTTTGTATTTATGTACATTGATTTACAATTATTTTACATCTCAAATTCCTCATAATTTGGTTTACTTTACCAATTTTTCTTCTCTTTTTTATTCAATATCAATGAATTTAAACTTTAACGGTACATTTGGCATATTAATTAGCATTCCTTTAAATATGTTATGAGTCGGATAATTGAACTCTATGTGAAAATTTCTAACCAATCTCGCAATACCCAATTCCATTTCCAAATCGCCTAATCTGTGACCCACACAAGCTCTCGGTCCGACACTGAATGGCAAATAGATGAACGGATTACTTGGTTTAAGTGGTTGTGTATAATCGGCTGCTTCCTCATTTGACTGATCATCTTCTTTATTCATACGAAGCCAACGTTCCGGTATGTATTCTAAGGGCCGTGGAAAGTGTTCTTCACTATGCAATGCAGTTGACGAGATCATGGTTACTACAGTGCCCTTTGGCACTCTAAATCCGCTCAAGAGGACATCATTATGTAGCACACGTATATTTCCAATAGCCAAAGGATAGATTCGCAATGCCTCCTTCAGGCAGGCGCGTAGATAGGGTATGTTGTCCAGCGCATCAATTGTGAAGTCGCCATCTTTTCGCGGTAGCACACGTAATACTTCCTGTCGTAGTTTTTTCTGCTTTTCAGGATTCTTGGCTAAACATACTAGCGCACCGACTGCCACTGAAGCTGTCTAGAAGAAAGTGAATATTTGTTATTTTCTTAAGGTATTTAGCTTCTAGTGGAAAACTACCGTATCAACGCCTGCCATAAGTAGATCCATAGCCATGACTGTGGCTACCTTCTTGTCTATCTTCAGCAGTTTCTCCAACACACTTTGCTCTCGTTCTTTACGTTCAATGCCTTGTCGTTTTTCGGCCTCCAGTTTTTCGATGACCTCCGTTGTATATTTCCATGTTATATTTTGTATATCATCCATAGCTCGCATGAGACGTCTAAATTTGGGTGTGCTCACAATGCGCCACAGTGATGGTTTGTACTCCAAATCGAAGGTGAGTGTGAAGAAGTCCGTCAGAGCTGAAAATAGTTTCAAAGCAATTTCAGAATTTGCGCTATTTTCTCGCAACAATCCAAGTTGCTTGTCCAATGCCACTACGGATACCGACTCCAGCGTCCAACGTTGTAGAGTTTCTTCGAAGTCGTCTGGCATTTCTAAGGTTTCGGGATTGCGTACTAAGCGAATTCTGCAATGATTCAATTTAGATTAAATTTGGCGTTGGTGTCCAGATTGCCAAATAAAGCTGGGAGTATGAATAGCATCCTTACCTCTCAACAAGTTCTTGGTTTACCTGCGCCATTTTGTTGAGATAATTTTTCATGTTTTTCGATTGCATAAGCAGCGGGTTTACAATCGAACGAAACGAGCCCCACTGTTCGCCTTGGCTATGGTGAACAAAAAAAAACATTAAATTAATTAATTTAAGTATATCGCTATCTTAATACAGAAAGGCCATAGCTCATATAGCCTATTGCTTAAAATCATGTCCGGACTTTTAATTCGATGAAATGCATCTTAATAAATCAAAAAGAGAATTTTAGAGTTTTACTTAGTTACGGCCTTTTGTATTTCAGCTACGATGTTCTATATTAAGGCAACGATATGTACGTTCATTAAACTATACGAGTATACGGTCATACATACGTCGCTATCGTTCCTTCGATGCCATTATAGAATTCAGCTCGCAGCACATTTCGATGGTATCGCAATGTTGATGAGCTTGGTCGTATTGGCCATCTACCTTCATTGCGATAGATGCATTCAAAATCTTCTGGATTGTGTGTAACGACTGCATCAGGTCGACCCATCATTCCTGGTAATATATAAATATCGCCATGTTCCTTTTGCATTGACTTAACAATTTGGGCAGAGTCCAAATTGTAATATCGGCCACCAGGTAAAAATTTACGCAGAAGATTGAAAACGCCATCTTTAGGCAACTCGCAGTATGGCTGCGCTTGCTGCCATTCCACGGTCATATTCACTTGTTGATCAACATTTGCGAACGAGCTGGTAGTACTGGTAGGACCGGCAGCGCTTGTGTGCTGTTTATTTATAAAATCACTGGTGTTATTATACTCATATGCATATCTACTTATATGTGTACAAACGTATGAACACTTATTTATATTTAACTTTTAGGTTCATTCACCCTTTCAAATAGCGCTTATTGCAATTTTATGTCGCCAATTTTATTTACCTTCTTTATTATCGCCCAATATCTTGCAGTTTCAACATTTTTTGTGATGCTGCTTTTGCTGATCGCTTTTATGCTAAGTTTGTGAGAAAGCATTTTTGAAGAAAAGTTTTTGGAACTGCACCCGATAAATGCTCCAGCTTAAATGAATGCATATCGTGGCACTCAATGCGATAACATTGTTTGCAAAGCGTTAATCGTAAATTTTTTTCTTCTTAAAAATCAACTTAACGCTCTTACTTGGAGATTTTGCAGTAAGCCAGAAATGTCGTCTACATACACGAAGGTTCTCTGCATGCAATATCCACATCTATATATATATATATATATATATATATATGTATGTATGGCCAGGTGTACAAATGCTATCTTAATTTCTGTTATTTTTGCTTTTGTTGGCGGCACTCAGGCAACATGCCGCCCATTCTACTGTTTCCACCCCCCTTTTAAACTGTTTTAAATCCACTTGCTTTACGAATAAATCGAAGCAGATTGTTGGGTTAAAAGGAGCTCAGTTGTTCGTCTTTCAACATATCGTTTCCACAAATCGCGTACGCAATTCTTGCAAAGGCTCGGCAGGAGAGAAGAGTGTTCCGCCGTTTCATCCTCTTCCAGGCAGGAAGGGCAACTGGGGTTGTTCTGTATGCCGATCGCAGTTAGATGTTTGCACCACGTAAAGTATCCAGCCAAAGCCAGCCAGTTCCACAAGTTGCCTGCAGTCCAATATGTGCAATGAAAACAAATACCTAGCACAACACGCAACGATGAGGGTCAACATGAGTTTCGTCCACCTGCATCCGCTCGAAGCCTCCGCCACCCAGTCTTTGCCGAGGTATTTACCCAGTTTCTGACGGTGGCATCGACGGCCGAAGGTGGGAGTGCTATGGCTGGATACGAACCGAGGAATACCTGGTCTGAGCCCTCTCAGGCCAAACGATCAGATACCTCATTACCGGGTAATCCCGAGTGAGGTGGCACCCAGAGTAAAGCAAGCCCGTTATGTTTACCAACATAATTTTGCCGAGACTTGAATTACCGGAACAGTGTGGAAGTAGTAGTTAGAGGGCTGACAATGACTTGAGTGCAGCTTGGATGTCACTATACGCATGTAAATTCCTGCAGCTCCAACTATTTTCCACCACGTAGACCGTGGCCTTGGCCGCTGTGGTGTAGTGGTAAGCAGTGCGCGCTTCCACTCCGCAAGGCCTGGGTTCGAGCCCTGGTCAAAGCAACATCGCAAAAAAATAGAAAAAGGTTTTTTCTTAACAGCGGTCGTCCCTCGGCAGGCAATGGCAAACCTCCGAGTGTATTTCTGCCATGAAAAACAGCTTCCCATAAAAATACAGCCGCCGTTCGGAGACGGCGTATAACTGTAGGTCCCTCCGCTTTCTGTGATAGCTCAAGGCGCACGCCACAAATCGGAGGAGAAGCTCGGCCAAACACTAACATATGTGTAAGCGCCAATCTATTATTATTATTAGACCGTGGCCTTGAGGATTGTAAATAGCTCGGCTTGGAATATCGAGGCCTATTTATTAAGATAAAAGTGAAGTTCACCCTATTTTCCTTCCATATAGACACCATCCGTTCCCAATGTCAGTTTTGGAGCTATCAGTAGTGCACTCGATAGCTTGTGAGCCCGAGCTCAGTATTCGAATTAAGCCAGCAGAACCAGTCCAGTATCAACATCCATTTATTTTAAGCCAACAGGTGACCTTTAAGGCCTTGCCATCTATGAAGGTGCAAAGTAAATATCGATAACTATATAAGTTGGAAGAACTCGATACATTACGATAACTCGATAAACTTAGATTGCATTAACTTGGCAAATTTTTAGAACTCAATAACTATCGAAAAACTTCGATAACAGGGGTTTCTGTATTTCGATGACTTGATAACTTTCGATAGCTAAATTTTTGATGACTGTAGATGTTTCGATTCTTATTAAAAAATATCAATTTAATTTCATACCTTTTCAATTAACTCAATTCTTATGTACAAGAATATGTATGTATTTTTCATTATTTTATTTTCGTCTTTATCTTTAGTTTTGCCTTAACTTTCTTACCTTTAACGTTTTTATACCCGAGCACAATTATGCTATTAAAAATGGACGAAATCGGATTATAACCACGCCCTCTTCTCACATAACGGTATTTTCGAAAAACGCAAAAGCTGCGATATTTCAGTAAATGTTGGATTCAAATTGTTTAAAATCAGTATGTGAAGTAGAATTTTGATGCAAAATAATATTATGAAATTTTTGGAAAAAAGGCGTGACCACTTATGATGAAATACTGTGTCTTAGTAGCCGCTTCACCAATTCTTACTAAACTCGGTACGGGCCTTGCTTCGGATCCAGCTAAGAAATTTGTTGAAAATCTTTGAAATCGTTCAATCACCACGCCCACCTCTCATATAACGGTAGTTTACAGAAATGCGAAAAGTGCGAAAAATCAGTAACTACTGAAGCTAATTGACTCAAAATCGATGATTGTAATGACCACTGAGCAGAAAATTAGATTATTATACATTTTTGGATTTATGACTAAATATGTTTATCTCGTTAACCGATCTATTTCGACCAACCTCGGTGCATTTAATAACCTTGTTACGAAAAAGCAATTCGTTCAAAGTTATTCAAATCGGACTAAAATTGCACCGGATTCCAGTATAACGGTAATTTTCGAATATACGAAAACTCCCATATTTCAATAAATGAGAACTTTCATTTACTCCAAGTTAATACTTACAACAATAAATAAGACTGTTGTAATTATAGACTTTTAGGTTAGAGCTGGAAAACTATCGATAGTTGTGGCCATCGATAGTTTCGATAGTCGATGGCCACAACAATCGATAGTATATAGAAAATGTCGACACTATCGATAGTACTATCGATAGTTTTGAATAAAAAAGTCCAAAAATTAAACTTAACTTAAACTTTTACTGAAAATGGGATCAGAATTGTTAAAATTTGTCCATATTTTTGTTAAGGAACAAAAGTTCATCAACGATTTTTGGCTTCAAGGAGCACCTGCGCTCTGAAATTATTTGCCCTGCTTTGCTAAATATTCTTTCCGACTCACAAGATGAAACAGGTACCGGCGTCTTTTACTCTTGCTGAATAATGTATATATGAGTGAAAACTATCGATAGTGCTTAAAGAGAATTGGAACGACCATAGTTGATACCGGCGCCGGGTATATAAAATTCAGTTTCGTCCGAACTTATACTTCTTTACTTGTTCAAGCTAAAAAATTATAAAAATTCCTCATTCTTTTCACTTTTTTGAAATGAGTTTGCTAAACACTTCTGAATATGCAGTTTTTTAGCCCATGCTATTTTAGTATAATAATGTGCAAGTTTAAAGACTAAAGAGCCTAGACTGCTTATGGTCTTTCGCTATTTTCCACATATAATATATCGTTACCTTAATATTGAGAGGCCCTATTTCACATCGTCGCTGAAATTCAAAAAAGCTGTTATATCATTAAAAATGTGCATATATATAAAAAAAAGACTATCGGCAAACCAAAATTTTTGAATATCAAAGCGGTTTTCAAACCAAAAGTTTATGCGTTATAAAACGGCATACTCAGAAGTATTTTTTGAAATTCATATCCAAAACTTGAAAAATTTAATGAAAATTGGAGGAATTGTTGATTAAATAAAGTTGTTTTAGCTATAGCATGGACACTATTTTAATCAAAATCAACGAAAAAGTTTTAATATGCAAAACTCAATATTAAAAAAATAACCATTTTGACATTTTTGCTCCCCACTGTAGGTTAAAAAAAATAAAAAATAAAAAATAGCTGACGAGCCCGATTTTTGTCTGCTGCTTTTCTTTTAAATTAATAAATTAATTTATTTATTTATTGGTTACTATTCAATATCAGTGAACTTAAATTTCAACGGAATGTTTGGCAAATTAACAAATAAACTCTTAAAAGCATTTGCCGTAGGGTAATTAAATTCAATTTTAAAATTTCTAACTATTCTAGCAATACCCAATTCCATTTCCAGTTCGCTTATTCTGCGTCCCAGACAAATTCTTGGACCGAAACCGAACGGCAAAAATATGAACGGATTATTTGGTTTTAGTGCTTGCACACACTCAGTTGCACTGTTCGCGCTATTCTCGTCCCCTCCTTTAGCCGATCGCAGCCAACGTTCTGGCAAAAATTCCAACGGATGGGGAAAATACTTTTCATTAGCCAATAAAGTAGTGGCAACCATATTCACCAAAGTACCTTTCGGCACTCTATAACCGCTCAAGACAAGATCATTTTGTGTTACACGCACAATTCCGACAGATAATGGATATACACGCATTGATTCCTTAATGCAAGCGCGCATATAGGGTACGTTGTTTAGTGCATCAGCTGTGAAATCTCCGTCCTTTTGTGGCAGTATTTGCATAACTTCTTCACGCACTCTTTGCTGCTTCTGTGGGTCCTTAGCTAAGCAAAGTAATATGGCTGTAACTGCTGATGTAGTCTGTTAAAGTGTTATGAGAAGTTGTTTTGTTTTTAGCAGGGTTCGTATTTGCACACACATGCTCTGCTCACACACACGCCAGAAACACATTCAACTTGCACTCACTGCTCATACACATGTGTGTGCATAAGTGGAAAACAAACTCTACTCACAGAAAAGTGTGTGCTGTTTGTTATTAAGCACATGCACATGTGTGTGAGCCGATTTTTGTACAAATTTCAGCCCATGCACATGCACATAATATATTCTTAAAAGAATTTGTTTATTAAACGTTATTTTTTGAAAGACAATTCAATAAAAAGTGAGATGTTGTTTGTTTTTTATATGACAGAAAACATATTAAAAAATTATTTTAAGATTTGAGTTAGAATTCGAAGTGTATAAGTTTCTCTACGCATAGCACACACATGTGCGTGTGCTTTACATTAATAAAAAGAAAGTACACACATGTGCCCGTGCTTTTTACCAAACGGCACACACATGTGATGTGAGCAAATTTTTAATTTTTTATATGCACAGCACACGTGTGTGAGCTTAAAATGTTAGGATGTGCTGCACATGTGTGTGCAAATACGAACCCTGGTTTTTAGTAGATAAAAAAAAACGCTTAGTCTGAACATAGTATTATATTTACGGTATTAACGCCACCAAGCAGTAAATCCGTGGCCATCACAGTCGCTACTTTCCGATCGATCTTTAGCAACTTCTCGAAAGCACTCTTTTCATGCTCTGGCCGCTCGAAACCTTGCTGCTTTTCGGCTTCCAGTTTTTCTATTGCTTTATCTATATACTTCAACGATATATTTTGTACATCGTCCATAGCCTGCATTACACGCTTGAATTTCGGTGTGCTCATTCGTCGCCACAGTGAAGGTTTCCACTCCAAATCATAGCCAAGTGTGAATATTGTATTTAAGGCAGATATCATTTTCATACCATCTGCGTGATTTTCATTATGTTCTCGAAGCAATCCAAGGTTCTTGTCCAGAGCAACTAGCGATACAGATTCCAACAACCAACGCTGTATATAGTCCTCAAAGTTTGCTGGCACTTCCAGGGTATTGGGATCGCGTATCAGACGTATTCTGCAAATATTTGAACTTACTACTGTTAAGCAGTGTGAACAGGACATGGTTTACCTGTCAACGAATTCCTGGTTTACTTGTGCCATTCTGCTAAGATATAGGAGTATACTTTTTGGTTGCATTAGCAGTGGATTTACTGCCGAGCGGAATGAGCTCCACTGTTCACCTTGTCTGCGGAAAAGAAAAGATACATAAGCTTTGCTATTGAGACTCAATTAAGACTACTAACGTCGTTAAAACGCCTTCGACACCCTGGTAAAAATCCGCATGCCGTTTTCTCCGATGATAGCGTAGGGTTGAAAATGGGCGTATTGGCCATATGCCTTCGTTGCGAAAGACAGATGCAAAATCATTTGGATTGTGTGTTACCAAGGTGGCAGGCCGACCCAACACTGCGGGTACTACGAAAATATCACCAAACTCCTTGCGCATTGTCATCTCCAATTGGTTGGAGTCTAAATTATAGTATCGACCGCCGGGCAAAAATTTACAGATCAGTTTGAAAGCATTGTCTGTAGGTAATTCATTGAAAGGGCGCGCCTGCTTCCAATCCAAAGATGCACCGGAATGCTGACACAAATTTGTAGATGAGTTTTCAGAGGTGGTAGAGCCGATTTGCTGAAAAAAAAAAATATATAATTTTTAAAACATCGCTATTTACATGATAGTCCCTAGGGTGTTCGATTATTCACTTTTTTCAAAGGCCTGTTTAAGAATAATTTGAAAAAAAAAACGGTTCTACATTTTGAAATTGCAAAAAAAACTGGATAAACCGGTTTTGTTTTAAGGGTCTTCACCTAAAGTGATAAAAGGATAATTTGCTTAAATTATAATTAATTATAAAAAAGTAGTAAATCCGCATGGCGTTAAAACGCCCGAATTCGAATTTTAAAAACTTTAAAAATATTTCTAATGTTTCTATTTTCATCGAATTTCAAATCACCCTATACCGATGAAAAAAGTTCTTATGTAATTAAAAAAATAAAACTTTATCATACATCTACAGGCTAAGGTCCCTAATTTTACCCCTCATGTGTTTAAATTCCTTTTCAAAAGTATGCTCAAACTAATATCTTCTTAAATCTCTTCGTCTGACATGGTTATACACATGTGTTTCAATAAACTAATGAACTAATTCGAATTTGATTGTTCGAAGAAATGGCAACCCTCCTAAATAAAGGTCCCTTTCCTAATAAATCCCTTTCAAACAAATTTCGATTTAAACCCATCTTTTAATAATTCATCCAACTTACTGAATAATTCGAATGTAACTTTTTAAACACGTGGCCACTCTCTTCAAAAATTCAAAATGTTCAAACTCAAGATTTCTTAACATTTTTTCGTTTGACCACGGTATTTTTATATTGCATATGGTTTTGAATTAGTTAGTTGAGTTAGACTTTTCAAACAGCTGGCAGCCCTCTAAAAAGTATTTTCAAGCTTAATCATTGTCAACCCACCTTCGGCGGACACTGCGATACTTATTTGAGTGAAACGATGAATTAAGTGGAGTTTTAATTTTCAAACATGTGGCAGCCCCGCTAAATACAGTTCAGAAATAAAAATTTTTCAAACCGCCCTTCAATTGATACCCATATTTTAATAATTCACTTAACTTATAAAATAATTTGAATTCAACTTTTAACAGGTGGCAACCCTCTTCCAACACCTCAAAAATATTCTTAGCGTTCAAACTAAAGATTTCTTAACATTCCTGCCTTTGATATCCATATTTTAATATTTCGTATAATTTGTGTATAAGTAAACTAAACTCGATATTTAAAGCAGGTGGCAACCCTCTTCAAAATATGTTCAAACTACTACTTTCTGAAACCGCTTTCGTTTGGCACCCACATGATAATACATATGTACTTCTCTTACCTAATATGATTTTTAAACAGGTGGCCACCCTCCTATAGTTCAGCTAAGAAACAAAGCTTTTTAAAACCATTTCATCTGATACCCACTTTGTAATAATTGACTTATTTTTTTATAGGTTAAATTTAATTTTTTAAAAGGTGGCAACTCTTTTCAACAAAGTAAAACCTTATTGCACATCTACAGTGCAAGGCTTTTAGTTTGACGCCTCATTTTGGAAAATCGAACGAACGGTGCGGATTTTATAGCATTGATTATTAAATAATAACTAAACTAAAACCAGTTTGCACATCCTCAGCCTAAGCGCTTTAATTTGGTATCTCATTTTTGAAAATCGGGCGAACGGTGGTATAGATCTTTTATGCGGAACAAAAAATCTCTTCGCGTATTATATATATAGATACGGATTCTCTAAATACCTTAACTCCAGCGGGCATTGCAATGCAATGAACAGTTTTTCTGAATTTTCCATTTTTAAAACACCAATGGTAGCCAATAACAAACGAAACATCAATTTTGTTTCTGATTGCACGTTTTGAATTTGAACGAAATCGGCTCATAAATACGACTTTTATAAATAACTCGATCCCAGCGCCATCTAGCGAGTTTCTGGTAGCCTATAATAGAACCATATATGAAGGGCTTAGAATGATAAGGGTCTATATTAATTTTTTTTTAAATATAAGTTATACCCATATATAGTTAAATATAGTTGAGCGATTCACAACGGTGTCGTAAGTGTCGTATTGTTGTATGTCGTAAACTTTAAAAGTTTAAATAAATTTGAAATCTATACAGTAGTTTTTGAGTTAAGCCCGAACAACGAAAGTGGTTATTATTTTATATATGAGTCCAGTTTTTACAAGTGAGCTACCGAAAGTTGACTTTTCGATTTTTATTTGTTTGCAAACAACTCGTCAAAAAAATAAAATTGGAGCGAAGTCTTTGGTGTCATTAATGCACACCATGTTAACTTTCAAAACCGGTAAATAAAATATATATATTGGTTAAACATCGCTATCGATGTTTTCAACTCCCTGTTATATGATATAAAGTAGATAATGATGTTAACCTGCAGTTAATGTTAATCAGACAACGTTATCCAGAGATGGTGAGAACGGCGCTTAAAGTACATATTTTGCAAAGGTCGTATAAATTTAAACGTACAAAGGGCAACACTCGTAAACAAAAAAAAAAAAAAACCATTTCATTTGTGTCTCTCAGCTTTATTTTTCACCTTTGTTGACAACGATCGTTTTGGTATCACCTGAAAGCTCTTTGTGAGGCAGCGTTTACCGATCGCGACACATTTGATTTTTACATAAAACATTTTTTTATAATTTGAGTTTCGAGTACCTAACGCGCTCGTTGCTGCAATTCAACTGAATACTCGTTTTTTGCATACAATTTGATAAGACCTCATAAAAGCGTTTGTATGTATGTACATATGAATATGGGCATTTCCATGGGTTACGAACGTGACCGCGAAGTAAAGTCGAAAAGTAAAAGATATTGGGAATATTTAGATAATTTTTTAAGATTTTTAGACCTCACGTCAGTAGCTTTATATTAGGTTCTAAAGCTGCGATATTTCGGTAATTTGGGCTTGGTAAATATATTGCCACGTTAAAAAAATATAAGTTGTTTGTATAAGTGTCATAGGAAAATAAAAATTTGTGTAGTGAGATAGAACTTTTTATTAAAACTAGAAGTGTTTTCAAATATTTATGTATATACAATTTTATTCCTAGAAGCTATAAACTGGCACGTAAGGTGACAATTTCGTCCACAATAATGTATCCAGAAAGCGCACATATGAATTTCCTTAAATTTACATTGTACAGGGTTTTCCGTGTTCCATTTTGTAAAGTAAAGTTAAAAAAATTTGAATGAATAACTAAAAATGCAAATTTCTATAAACTTTTTATTTAATAATTGAGTTTGAGGTATGCCGTGGTTGGAATTTCTCCAGATAAAAATTAAGCCGGCTACCTCGTCATCCTTAAAGCAGTTTGGTTCAATATTGCTGCCGTATTGTTTCATAAAAAGGTTAGCTTAAAATACGTACCCATAAACAAGCAACATAAAGCCATATGTAAACTGAGTTAGATTAAAAATCATTAAGACTATGAAAATCTCAATATTTCTTTGTGATATTTTCAAATAAAAATCGACTTTCATAAACACTTTACATTTCGGAGCAAAGTGAGCTTCTCGTGGAAATACCCATATGCATTCAAATTAGGCTTGGGCAGTCTTTGAACTTAACAGCGATAGAGTCAGCTCTTTTAATTGAACTAGTTCATTTCTTCGCTCATTAAAGTGAACTAAACTTGTCTGTGACAACACTCCAATAAATGGAAATGTAATTTTACAACACATATGGGAACACGTTTTTCGTTGTAAGGCATAAAGCAACAGCTGATGGGAATTCACGTTAAAAAGGCATAATGGGCTCTTTCAGAAGGTGCAACAGCTCAGCAACAGTTGCGATTGCACCTTCTAAACGCGTTGTTGTGTACTTCTGATCAACTGAACAGTTGCGTGTTAAGTGATCGTAATATTTTTATGATCATTTGAGACAACATGTTGATGTGTACCTTTGAGAGTTGAATTTGACAGCTAGTGTACCATGCCATGCAGAAGTCGCATAACGATCACCGATTTTTTTATCAACGATTGCTTTCAACTACTGCGCCTTCTGAATCTACCTAATATTTCATTTAATTTGCAATGCTAACACATTCAAACGATTCACCACGATTCAGTAAGTGAGACCTTAGCTTTGTTTCATAACAGATAATTATCATAAATTATCATTAATTTCCGCTGGAAAGCGTTTCTTCACCCATAAAACTAGCAGAAACTAGCAACTCCCTCTCGTTCTTACGCTTTTATTTTTTTAGCTATCCTGCTAATTTCTGCTAGTAAAATTTAGTCAAATACACCGATCAACAATTTGGTTCTAACTACTTTATTTCGCTCTCTGTGAGCGTAATTCATTCAATTTTCCCATCTACTTCTTCCTGATAATTATCGGCCGTGATAAAAACATTAGATGGTAAAATCATTCTCTCAATTCGTCGGTCATGATTTTTTTCTGCAAACATTTTAAAATCATATAAAATTCAAAATAAAAATATGAAATCGTTCACAACTGTTGTTTTTTGAGATTAAAAATGAGAATGTGTGTGTGAGCTTGAGTTTGAATTTTAAAATTATATTGCTGCCAAACGTCAGACTGCCTCTCAATGATTTTACCCATGGTACAATAATTATTACCTTGTAATATTTTTATTATCATTATCTGCTAGAAAAGAAATTAAGCAAAACCCGTGTGCATTAAATACACTGCTTTGCTCCCGCTCTTCGTATATGTGAACCCACATATGCTTAGAGAGCGCTCGTTTAGAGCAATTTGTATTAAAAAGTAGGTGATTGAGTTGAGCTTTTAGGATTTGTTGTTTAACAAATGGCTTTCTCTTTCAGATGCCAAAGCGAAGAGCAATTTACTCGAATTCGGAGGGCAAAATTGAAGAAAAGAAAATTTAATACAGGCACTGTCGAATTTCCATAAACATCCATTCGTGATTTTGGAGAAATATGACTGAATTGTGTGTTTATTGCAATCTTTTATATGTAAGAATGTGTTATAAAACATTTATTTTTGTTGCTCTGGAACTCAGCTCCTACTACCGAACTAGTTCAATTAGGCGAAATATAGTTCAATAAGGCGAAAGAACTAAGGCTTAGATATGCATATGTACATATGTATGTGTGTATGTATATGTACGTAAGCCCCGTAGGAAATATGAACTCGTAATATTGCAGCAACTTACACTGCACCCGGCCGGAAGGCAATAACTTTAGTAAATTTGTGGTTTAATTACAGATTTTTTATTAAAAAGCGAAGAGCGAATTACATTAATTCACCTCAGGGAATCGGATTTTTATAAAATATCTGTAATTTCTATTTCTAGCTACTTATGACTACTTAGATATTATTCAGTGTTGAAAACAAAAGAAGATTTAGAGCTGATTGGTTCACCAATTTTTCATGGGCTCCTTTTGTGAGGCATGGAATAAAGCAGCAGTTAACTAAGAACTGCATACCCATAAAAGTAATAAAAAAATGTGATTAAAAAATCGAGTTTTGAACAGAGGTTAGAAAATATATTTTTATGTTTTTTGTTATAATACAAACTAAATTTTTATGAAAGAATAGCGGGAAAATTAAAGTAAAAAATTTGGCCTATCGACATTGTGAAAAGTTCTCAGTTCCAACACATATTGTTTGCCATTAAGCTTTAAGTTTTATATAATTTTTGTGACACATTATTCTAGCGAAGTTAATTAAAAAAAAAATTTTTGGTACTCTTAGAAGCGTTTTGGTATGTTTTTTGTTAGGCATTAATCATGATGACAGTTTTGGTACTAAAAGCTGAAAGAAGACATGGATTATCTCGTAAGGTGCTTACCCTGCAGGAAATGTATCTATCTATAAGCTAACTTTAAGTTGATTAGGAAGTAGCTAAAAGTCACTTATGATCTGTATATTTTCTTTGACGAAAGCTAACTATATTTGTATGGCGATGACCGCGAAATAGTCAAGGGTGGTTACCTCTGCATTAAATGTAGTAAAATGTAGTGTAGTTACCTCTGAATTTTATGTAACTAACTTGTAACTAGCTAAATAATATTTTTTTTTATATTTTTTTATTTTTATTTACTTTATTTATTTTATTACATTTCATATTTGTTTACATATTCTCCTGTAGGTGGTCCCATATTTTAACTCCGTCAGACATAACTTCAAAATGATAATATGAAATTTCGATCTTCCTTTTATTTGTCCTCAATTCGAAAAAGTATTTGCGAGGTGCAGGATATTTAAATAGAAATGCGGTTAAAGAAAACCATCTCCTTCATTACTCCTGCGTTACTTGTCAACTAGTTTCAAGTTAGCTTTTTGTAGCTAACTTCGGGTTATATATTTTATAGAAATCCCACAAAAAAGCTAACTACAACTGGGTTATTTTTTATAAATTGATAATTTTTTTCAGCTGGGTACCTATATTCCAAGTGGAACACTTATACATGCATACATACATGTATGTTAGAGAACATCAGCGTTTTTATAAAATACCGACCAGAAAAAAGACGTTTTTCTTTTTTATCAAAAATAACAATATTCTGATGCAGCGTTTATGAATTTCCAAAGAGTGTTTTTATGAACCACTCTAATGTACATATGTATATGTATACAAACCTGCTTATACATATATGTATGTATATTTGCAATTTTTTTTACATACATACATATTTCATTTAATTTTGTGAAAACAATGCCTTTGGCGTATTTTGTGAATCTTTATTGCGTTTTTTTTTTTTTAATAGATGATACGAAAAAAAAACAACAAAAAATCAGTATAATATTCTCTGCTTCTTTTTACTCAATGTCAGTTAATTTAAATTTTAAGGGTATATTTGGCATATTGATTAGCATACCCTTGAATGGCTTGTCGGTGGGATAATTAAATTCTATTTTGAAATTCCTAACTAATCTTGCCATTGCCAGCCCTACTTCCAAGTCTATTATTCTACGTCCTAGGCAAATGCGCGGTCCAAAACCGAATGGTAGATAAACAAACGGGTTGCTTGGCTTTAATGATCGCACACCCTCCTCGCTGATAGTTTCGTCCGTTCGCAACCAACGTTCCGGTAAATATTCCAAGGGGCGCAGAAAAAACCGTTCATCCGATTGTAGAGTTGATGAAATCATGCTCACCCAAGTGCCTTTAGGTACACGATAGCCGCTTAAAATGAGATCGTTTTGCGGTACACGCATATTCCCGACAGATACTGGGTAAATGCGCAGTGATTCTTTAATGCATGCACGCAGATACGGAATATTGTCCAATACATTTGGTGTGAAATCGCCAAGCTTTTCTGGCAGTACACTCCTTACCTCTGAGCGCAAGCGCTCTTGCTTTTCCGGGT
>NW_016158057.1:159034-168449 GCF_001687245.7 Rhagoletis zephyria | reverse complement strand
TTTAGGAAATTCTTACCACCATATACATATGTATTATTTAGTTTAGTAACTAACTTATGTAAATATAAACGTATTTGTATGCTTAATATATGCANAAATTAATTGAAAACTTGTATCAACCAAAGCATTGTTTATATTTGCTCAACAATGATTTTATTCAACTAACAATATTGTCCAATCAAGGTAGTCGTTTTGTAATTATTAACAAATATACATTTGTCCCAACTAGAAGTCTTAAGTAAATTGCAGACTTTCGTGAACTATATATTTATTTCGCCATATCCAACTATGCCACTTGTACACTATAACCAAATCTTGGTTATTATAACTAAACCTTTTTCTGGGTGTACAATGAGCCACAAAAAAAAAAACAAAAATTTTATTTTAAAATAAAATTATTGTTAGAAATTAAAAGCATTTATTTTATTATTATTCTGACATACGGAAGATAGATATTAAAGAAAATTCAAAATACTAGTGAACGCCAACATTTAATTAAATTTTTTAAAACTATTCGTTAATCGTTAATATTTCATATAAAAAATAGTTCAATTAGACTTCTCAAATAAGTGGCAACCCTATTCAAAAAATTTTCAAACTACTACCTTCTTTCTTCTCCTCTAAACCTCTTTTGTATGACTCCCATGTAGCGATATCTTATTCACTTACCAAATCCCTTTAATTAAAATTGAATTGCATTTTTTTAACATGTGGCAACCCTTTATACATAGTTTAGTTATAAAGCCTTTTGAAAACCATTTCGATCGATACCCATATTTAATAATTGATTTAACTTGGTAATTAATTTGAGCTTAATTTCTTAACAGGTGGCAACTTTTTTCGAAAAAGTATATCCTTCTGGAATAACTACACCCTAAGCCCTTTATTTTGGTGCCTCACTTTGAAAATCTAACGGACGGTTCTGAGGGCATTGATTAGTAAATAACTTGAGTTTAATTATTTAACAGGTGGCAGCTCTTTTCGAAAAAATAAAACCAGTTTGCGCATCTACAGGCCAAACGCTTTAATTTGACACCCCATTTTTGAAAATCGAACGAACGGTGCAGATCTTTTATGCTGCACAAAAAATGCCTTCGCGTATTATATATATAGATTCCTTTCGCTAAATTTTCAATTTCTGGTTTTACGTCAGTTAAAACCGTTCGTAACAGTTCTGCTAAATGTTGGTTAGTCAATAGGTACGTTCGTTTAAAATCTTCAGTAAAAAATGTCCAACAGCAAAATCCCGGCGAAACGTCATCTCTCAAGAGAAAAATATCCAAAATTACGCGAACAGAAAATTTGCAGAAACTTGCAAGTTAGACAAAGGGCTGATAGAAATTTTCTTTACACTCAAAAGTATAAAATTGAAAATGTTAGAAAACAAATCCCGAAGTCTTATCCTGACACAGTTCACTGACTAAACGAATAATTGCTTACTTCTTACAAGTTTAATTAGTCGCATTTTACTATTTTAACTTCCAAACCACCAAATTAAATTTAGCTGTTTTTAATCAGCTGTTTTCTTGTTGGCACAATGCTGTTGGCAAAAATTTTTCCGGCAGAAACTAGCAACTTTCCCTCAAAATGAAATGTTATTTTGTTCTCTCAATTTCGCCTACTATGCAAGTTTTTTTTGCGTACGCAAACACAAAAAGCTGATAGTTTTTATAACTTTCAATAATTATCAGGTACGCAAATGCAACTAATTGTGAACGCTATTTTGACTTTACGAATTTGATTGGAATGGAATGGAAAATATACGACACGCAGCTGTTTTCAACAAAGGATATTTTAAATGTGGTCCTTGTGCCGGAATTCAAGCAATGGCAAAGCTTTATGTTGCATTTCCAGTGCCTTATCTTCTTTTAATTCCAAAAACTCTAACTCTTCTTCGCTTTTCTTAAAAATGAGTATTTCGGATATTGTAAACTCATCCTCAGCTATGTTACATAAAAAGGGTTTATGAAGTAAGCAAACGTACATTTAAATAATTTCAAATCGGCAAATTTTTTTTTCAAAATCTGCTTATAACTCATGTGCAATATTTTTTCTAGCCATGGAAAATTATGAAATATTATTTTTTTGAGGTCATGAATGAAAATACGTAGTTTAGCTTCAAAACTTAAAATAATTTGCGACAAATCAAAAACATTTTTATTGTCTCCTTGTAGAGACAAATGCAAGTTTTGCAAATGTTCCATTATCTTGGTAAAGAACATTAAGTCGGAAAGCCAATTTTCATTCTCCAATTGCGAGTAATATTCCGATCTCAATTAGCGTATATAACAAGAATAAAATAAAAACGAACACAGTGGAAAATAATGTCCAGCAAAGAAATATGTATTTTAAAAAGCAAAAAGAGCCAAAATTTTATCAGCAAAGAGAAAGTAAAAAGAGCCGCACTTTTCTAAGCAAAGAGCCGTGTTTGCCCACCGTTGCTCTATAGTATACTTTGTTGCATCCTCATTTGCCATCACTGTATCAGCACAGTATCGCCTTACCAGGCACTCTATCAATAATTTTCCTATTGATGCTTCCCACTGATTCATTTTTAGGTGCCAATATTGCTCGTACACGTAACCATCCACCCGTTGCTAAAATTTTGTTGTAAATTAGGAAATATTTTACTTATCTATTAGATAATATTCTTAACTCATAGCATTGCAAAAGCGACTTTCGAATATAATAAGGGCTTCCGCATTCATTTCCTTGCGGCCCTCATTGTCCTCAAGGAAGTCTTGAACGAAGAGTCCGATCATTGTACAACTGGATTCTCATGTTAGTTGTGAGATTCAATATTTCAACCTTTGCCCACAATGGCGAAGCCTTGATGCACGCACTTATCTCGTCTGGCGCAGTGCCTCGCTCGATAACAGGTAGCGTCGGCCGAAAATCTCCTGCTAGCAATACGACCAGCGTTGCCGCTTTGATAATTTTTAACCAAAATTGGTAAATTTTTTCTTTCATTACAAAATTTGGTAATTCGGTAATTTGTTTTTCAATTTGGTAACTTTTTCGATTCGGTCCCACATGTTTGTTCATGACCTCTCACATAGGTCAATACAGATCCGTTCTGATTCCACATTGGGAAGTGGCCCATGTGTTCTCATTTAAAAAGTTATGGCATTCCACGATCCAGAAAATAAAGGTCGCGCCATTCGCGGACCGCTAACCCTCTCTTCGTCGATTTGACAGCATCCACCCTGACGTCATAAAATACTTTTGTTTACATTCACTGTTGCCAACTGGATTTTAGAGTTTGGTGCTTGGTGCGTTTTTGGTACTTTTGTTTTTAGTTTGAGGACACCAAACTAGAAAATCTTAAAAAAATGGAAGCAAAATTTATAGCAATCGTAAGTGTGGTAAGCAACTTTACAAAAATTTTAGCAAAATTATGGCACAGTGACATAAGCGACAACAAAATATGTGGCAGCACCTTCAATCATGCCAGAAGAAATCGACCGTCGTGCAAGGAACATTGATTTTTATTAATTCGATTCGGAATCCTTACAATAAAATTATGTATGTATATAAAGTCCATAAAATATACCAATAAAAATTTGGGCGCTTTTTCAAATTCAAAAGTTGGCAATACTGCCTTTTGTTCGATGCTTCCTCGTTTTCTTGTCGAGCTCGTCTTGCTCTCTCATTCTGGTATTTTTTGACGTCACGGCCAGTTGCTCTCAGCTCGATTGGCGCAATCTTGTATTCTATCATTCTTGATGGCATTCAGTAAGGAACTTCACTTTGTTTATGTGCGAGTCTGAAACTTTCAGGACAGCATTCAATCTTTGATTTTTTGAGATATTTTCGACCACTTGTTGACATACGTATATTATTATTTATTAATAAGAATAAAATGTCAAGCGAAAATATTTTATCACCACTTACGAAAGAAAGAAAAGCCAACTTTGCGCTTGTGCAAAAGCTACTGCCTTGCGTTGAAAGTCAAAATTTCTATGTTACATTGTGGGCGGGTTTATAAAGAGTATTTTAAAGTTATGTGTTATAAGGTTTAATGAATTTTGTTTTTCTATTTTTGTCGTCGTAATTAGTCACTTTTTCCTTATGTGCGGCGGTGAAGGTCATAATGTGGGAATTGCTTGTCATTTTTATTTACTAACAAAAAGTATTAGCTTATACTAAAATCTTCGGATTTCTTGTGCAGGGTGTGTATGTATATTAGGGATGTTAATCCCGGGATTATTTGCCAAGAATCCCGGGATTTACGGGATTTGTAATTTGCAATGGTGGCAATAATAGAATGCCTTATGTTGACCAGTTTTCGCTATATTTCTTTTATTTATTTAATATTTAATATTTTTATACCCGAGCGCACTTGTGCACAAGGGTATATTAATTTTGTTCACATAACGGTTGTTTGTAACAGCCAAAACGAATCGAGATAGATATAGACAAATGTATACATAAATGCTCAGAATGAATAGAGAAGTCGATTAAGCCATGTCTGTCTCTCTGTCTGTCTGTCTGTCTGTCCGTCTGTCCGTCTGTCCGTGTACACGATAACTCGAGCAAACATTGAGATATCCCAACGAAATTTGGTATGTAGGTTTCCATTTATCCAAGGTAGGTTGGTATTGAAAATGGGCGAGATCGGACTGTAACCGAACGAAAACTGCGATATTTTAGTAACTACTAGAGATTATTCACTCCAAATTGATATTAACAATAACTTTTAGACGAAAAACAAGTACATTATAAATTTTTGGAAAATGGGCGTAGCCACGCCCACTTATGGTTACATGTGTATAAGTTGGTAACCGCTGCACCAATTTCTTCCAAACTTGGCAAAGTTGTTGGCCTTCGCACAGCATACCAAATGACCAAAAATTTTTAAAATAGGACAATAACCACGCCCACATCCCATATAACGGTAATTTTGAGAAATACAAAATCTTCGATAAATCATTAAATATTTAAGCTAATTTATTCAAAATTAATGCTTGCAACAACTCTTAACCAAGAAATACGTTTGTGATAAAATTTTGGAAAATGGGCATGGCACCGCCCACTTATGATCACATATATGTATCTCCGTAACCATTCTACCAATTTGTACCAAACTCGGTTTGGTTATTGTGCGTACCACATCAAAGCAAAACGTTGAAAATTATTGAAATCGGACTAAAATTGAGGCCGCTTTTCATATAACGGTAAATTTTAGATCTGCTTGAAGCTTCAAAATTTCGAAATTTAAGGACTCTAATTTACTCAAAATAGCGGCTTACCATGTAGCGGTAGCTTTCGGAAAGGTGAGAGTCATATATTAAATACTTGCGCCGGGTATTTAATGTTCGGCTCCGCCCGAACTTAGACTTTCTTACAGGACTTTAGGGATTCGGCACCTCCTCGACCCTCGTTTGCCGCGGAATTCAAGAGGAATTCCCGGCCCCCATTTCACCCCGTCCCGAACATAGTCCTTCGAGCCGGATAGGCTTGAAGTTTTTCGTGGTTGACCCACATTTGCCTAAAAATAAAATAAAAGTGAAGAATTCAAACAATTTTCAAATATAAACATTTTTTGATAAACTGCCTTCATAAAGGAGATTTTTATCGCGACCCCCGTTAACACGTTTTTATTTTCTTGTACACGTTGAATCGTGTGCAATTAAACACATCTTAAAGTTTTTTATATTGCATTCATTGGTGAAACCCGCAACCGAATTGTGTTTTTTATTACATTCTTTGGTGAAGACCCCCACCAGTTTGACGTTTCCGAACGCACCCAAAGAAAAAAATAAAACAAAAATAACCAAAAAAACTTTTAATCGAGCTCTTTGCGAAAACGCGCGTTTTTTGTTGTTTATTTTGGGAAAATACGCAAGTAATAAGATTCTTGCCGAAAATTATTTCATTTTACGTGTAAAATACGTACAACCCCACTAATTAGCAAACGTTGCTAAAACGCATTTTTTCCTTGTGCTTGTGGGTAAATACAAGCAAAACAGTGTCGAAAACAACCTTAAAAACCCCGGTAAGTTGTCATAAATCTCGTTGGAGTGGTTTTGCAACCATTTGGAGCTGGAGTGGAGCAAAGGGCGTCAAGTGGCCCCATCGACTGGAGTACCACCAGCAAAACAAATTTTGAACGAGCGGCTGCATACTAAGTATCTGAAGTAGTAAGTAGATTTGTAATACTAATTGGGTTTATTTGTAGAAACGAAGCAGCTAACAAGTGTTGAGGCAGTTGCAAAAGCCAAAGCAGCAGCAACTACAACCATAAATTTGCCAGTGCTCCAGCAGCAGCAACTGCAACTCCGAATTTGTCAACGCTCCAGCAGCAGCAACTGCAACTCCAAATTTGTCAACGCTCCAGCGGCAACAATTGCAACTACAAGTACAGCAAGGCCCCCACCAAGTGGTCCACCGCGATAGCAAGTTCGCAACAGCAAGGCCCCCAAGTGGTCCACCGCGATAGCAAGTTCGCACCAGCAAGGCCCCCACCAAGTGGTCCACCGCGATAGCAAGTTCGCAACAACAAGGCCCTCAACAAGTGGCCCACCGCGGGAGAACAGCCCCATTAGTGGCCAACAGAGTAAGCTGCAAGATAAGGTAAGCTTTTCAATTTGGCATAAGGCCGTGCGTGAGTACCATATTCACCCCTTCCATATATATATATTTTTTTGATACGTATATATATGTATTTCCGAAATTTAAACGGTATCGATGTAGGATAATCCGTTCCTTTTCGCGAAATTCGAGCGGTAAAGTGGTGGAGGAATAGCGGAAATTCCTTTGAAATACCGTATCCACACACCGTTGTCTATATATATTTAAAAAAAAAAAGAGAAAAAGAAAAAGAAAGAAAGAAGAAAGTGAAATTGTGCCACGGATTGCGGGACTCAGCGTCCGTTTCAAAAAAGGTGTTTTTTTTGTGTTTTTGAGAAAAATCAAATTAAGTCGTCGAGGTTTCGACAACCTAAATTATTGAATTTTGTAGTTGCTTTGCTATTACATAAATTACATAAAGATTTTTTTATACATTTTCTCTGAGTTTTCCTACGTTGTCAGTTGTACGTTTTATACCGCGCCACCTGTAAAGTGTTTGACGTGAATTCTTAAAGTATTGAGCAAAAGTGGTTGAGGCAGAAGGCCCGTAAACGGACCACATTACATAGATTTGTTTTCACATAAGAATCCCTCAGGTTGTGCGGTACACTGAGAGAAAACTCTTTTGATATAATACAAATAACCCGTGGAACTTTGCGAGTCATAAGTAAGTTTGTTTGAATTAACAAAATAATCGAATATAGTTTTGTATATATTGACTTAAATAAAGCGTTATCTATATAAATCTTTAGACGATCTTTTTATTACGTTTTTTTTTTAATTGATAGTACGTTGTTTTATCAATTTTTTGACGTCGTCGATAATTTTCGTAAATTGTAATAGTGGTTTGTTTTTAAATTTTTCGTTTTAATTAAATTAATTGATAGTACGTTGTTATCAATTTTTTTTACGTCGTTGTCGATAATTCGCGAAAATAGTAATTTACCCCGAGGTTCAGTGGTACAATTGACGTTTGTTTTTAAATTTTTCGTTTTAATTAAATTAATTGATAGTACGTTGTTTTATCAATTTTTTTTACGTCGTTGTCGATAATTCGCGAAAATAGTAATTTACCCCGAGGTTCAGTGGTACAATTGACGTTTGTTTTTAAATTTTTCGTTTTAATTAAATTAATTTTCGAAAGATGGCCAATGTTAATGATTTTTCGCGAGCGTGTGATGCATTGTTGGAATTCGAAGCGGGCTTCAACAACATGCCGTGTAGCAGCCATTCCATTTTTTCGCTGGAGATCCAAAAGGAGGAACTGAAGGCGCTCTGGGTTAAGGTGAAGGATGCGTTCGATGACTACTCGAAAAAGGTGTCGGACGACGAAACAGGTCAGGCTGCACTTCGGCTGGCGAGATTTCCACTGGCAGCAAAGATTTTGAAGCAGTATATGTATGTCGATGACGTCCTGGCTGGAGCCCACGATTGCACAACTGCAATACAAATGCGAGATGAGGTAATTGAAGCTCTTAACACCGCCAGCTTCCCCCTAAGAAAGTGGACTTCGAATTGTAAGAAGATTTTGACAGGACTACCCAAGGCACATATATACAAGTAGAATTACTTGGAGCTTGACGACATGAGTGAGACAAAAATGTTGGGAATCCGTTGGAACGCGGTACATGACATGTTTCACTTCACTGTACAGCCGATCCCCCGGAAGCAGGAGTATACCAAACGAGAGGTTTTATCCTGCGTAGCAAAATTGTTCGACCCAGCTGGATGGCTCGGACCAATTGTAGTGGTAGCAAAGATTTTCATGCAGGAGATCTGGCTAACCAAAATAGACTGGGATGACAGTCTACCCCGAAATTTATTGCTACGTTGGGAAACCTTTCTCGATAACTATCAGCATATTCAGAAGATAAAAATCCCCCGATGGAGCCATTTTACGCCATGGGACGAAGTAGAGTTCCATGGATTCTGCAATGCTTCTGAAAAGGCATATGCAGCCGCACTATATATTAGGGTACGCGATCGCGCATCAAACAATGCGCCCCACATAAACTTGCTGGTGGGTAAAACAAAAGTAAAAACGGTGTCTCTACCCCGGTTAGAGCCCTGCGGAGCATTATTACTGGCCGAACTAATTAATACTTTTATTCCGCAGTTTGAAGTCACGCAGCCAGTAATATACAAATGGACCGACTCCACGATCGTACTCTCATGGCTGAGGAAACCGGCATGTACATGGACAACGTTTGCAGCTAACAGAGTCGCAAAAATTGATGAGCTGGTTGGAGTATCAGAGTGGAATCATGTGGACTCTGCGGATAATCCAGCGGATCTTGGGAGCCGAGGCGTGTCCCGACAGGATCTACTCTCAAACACGCTGTGGTGGTATGGACCTAAGTGGTTGGAGCAAGATTCATCTACTTGGCCCCACCAAAGCAATAGAAATCCATTAGAAACCGACCTGGAGCAAAAAACGGTACGAGCTCATGCGGCAGGCATCTCCGAGAAAACGGACATTCTGGAGCGGTTTTCAGACTTCTCGCGAGCCATGAGAGTAATTGCGCGAATTTTCCGATTTTTTAGAAAAACTCATCCGGTGCATAAGTTGGCAGCTAGTGACGAGACCGACGAAATAACCGCCGATGAAATCAAGCAGGTAAAATCTCGTCTCATCCTTATTGCACAGAGGCGTCACGGCGCAGATGAATACAGGGCCATCAACGATTCAACGCCAATTAACGCGTTCACTTCAAAGTTCACTTCGCGCTCTCAACCCCTTCCTCGACAGGAACGGAGTTATGAGGGTAGGAGGACGACTGGCGTTAACGAACTTACCTTACAGTGAACGGTATCCAATAATTCTCCCGTACGACTGCCAGTA
>NW_016158057.1:156728-158626 GCF_001687245.7 Rhagoletis zephyria | reverse complement strand
AAACTAACAAGGGCCAATACCGCTGCCCAGTGTGCCGCAGCAACCACCGCCTGGCTTTTTGTCGCGAGATGCGCAGGATGGAACCGGCCGAGAGACTGCGTGCTGTCCTCGTGCACCGCCACTGCGCCAACTGCGAAGAATTGCGCATCTCCCCGAAAATGCGAGCATTGCCGAGACCGGCACCATAGCCTTCTCCACCTGGGCGAGGCACCCCGAGATGAGGAAGATGTGCTACTGGGATTGGACGAGCCAGAGATCCGTCACCGACGGCCATCCCGACCGTACAACCTCCGGCCATTGGCCGAATCGAGCGACGACGGAGAGGTGCTGGAGATTGACGCCGACGAGGACGACCTCCAACCCGCAGCGAATGAAGTTTCCGCCCCCAACGCGCCGCCGGCATTCAGACCTCCTCTGTCGGGTGTCCGGTCGGCTATACAGCGAGCCCCAGCAATGAGGTCGAAGCGTCGAGGCGCACACCGACGCCGCCGGCGACTCTAGCAACAACCCCACCGCCGTGGTGTGAGAGACGCCCGAGAGCGGATCACGGGAACGGCCCGTAGCGCTCCTAGGCTATCTGTCCTCACACCCACAGTAGCGGTTAAGGTGATGACCCTTTGCAGGACGCAAGTGGTGCGAGCTATCGTCGATCCAGGGCAACCCAAGTCGACCATAACGCTACAGCTGGCGCACCGACTCCAGCTGCTACCCCGGGGCGACTCGGATGTGTGCAGGCTCACGCTCAAAGGGTGGCATGAAAGGCTGGATATTTGCGCCGACGTACAACCAGGCCTCTCTCGGGTAACCCCCCCTCGCACGCTGGACGCCAGGATCACCAACGAGTTCGACAATTTTTGGCTGGCCGACCCGGGCTTCTACAAATCTAGCGCCGTATCACTAGTCCTAGGAGCCGAAATATACGCAATGATCCTGCGTCCGGGACTCATGCCAGCCACCCCCACTCGACCAACGGCACAGAACACAAAGTTCGGGTGGATGATCTCGGGAGGCACCATCTATTAGTGGACTACCAGAAGCAATTGGCCTGAAATCCAAAAATGAATTTTTTAATTAACTTATGAATTGTAAATAGTAAAATGAAATAGAAAAAATGGATTGTAAATAATTAAGTTAAGTTTATTGCAGCGACACTGCAAGGCGGGCGACATGTTTACGCTAGCCCCCTTCACCTTAAGTATATTTATTGATTAGAGAATTTCACTTGTAGATGTCGCTGTGATCTAAGCGGGAACAGTTACTCGTTACTCGAGTTCCTTTTTCTCGAGTCCTGTTACTCGCCTCGGATGTTGGGTTTCGCCTTCTGCGATCACCCAACACTCTGCCACTTTGGAAGAGAACTCCGAGCAATCAACAAGTAAGGTCCTCATCATCAATCTAATTTTATAAACTTCTATTACAGCATTTTATTATACGATAAACAAAAAATTTTCGGGTAAAAGTGTTACCGTTTTTGAAATATTTACATTTTTTTTAATTAAAAAAAATCGTGCCTTTTCAACTAACTGCATCTACAAACAAGGCTATACTTAGTAAATTTTTTATGTAAAATACTTTCAGATAGTTACTTCTCCATACTAAAATGCCNGATTTCATCCCTACCACATTCAACGTGTTTAGGCTCTACAAGAGAGAGATTACCTGTCGAGGGTTAGATTTTGCCGTGAAAGATTGCGAATGCATGAATCAGACCCCAATTTTTTTAATAAAATAATTTCGAGCGATGAATCATCATGCAAACGTGATGGCTATTTTAATTTACATAACCTTCACAGTTGGCAGATTGAAAATCCTCATGAAATGAGAGAAGATCGTTCGCAGTACCGGTACAAAATTAATTTATGGTGCGGTATTTTTAATTGTCAGATATTGGGACCTGT
>NW_016158057.1:116852-156703 GCF_001687245.7 Rhagoletis zephyria | reverse complement strand
ACGTTGTTTTATCAATTTTTTTTTTACGTCGTTGTCGATAATTCGCGAAAATAGTAATTTACTCCGAGGTTCAGTGGTACAATTGACGTTTGTTTTTAAATTTTTCGTTTTAATTAAATTAATTTTCGAAAGATGGCCAATGTTAATGATTTTTCGCGAGCGTGTGATGCATTGTTGGAATTCGAAGCGGGCTTCAACAACATGCCGTGTAGCAGCCATTCCATTTTTTCGCTGGAGATCCAAAAGGAGGAACTGAAGGCGCTCTGGGTTAAGGTGAAGGATGCGTTCGATGACTACTCGAAAAAGGTGTCGGACGACGAAACAGGTCAGGCTGCACTTCGGCTGGCGAGATTTCCACTGGCAGCAAAGATTTTGAAGCAGTATATGTATGTCGATGACGTCCTGGCTGGAGCCCACGATTGCACAACTGCAATGCAAATGCGAGATGAGGTAATTGAAGCTCTTAACACCGCCAGCTTCCCCCTAAGAAAGTGGACTTCGAATTGTAAGAAGATTTTGACAGGACTACCCAAGGCACATATATACAAGTAGAATTACTTGGAGCTTGACGACATGAGTGAGACAAAAATGTTGGGAATCCGTTGGAACGCGGTACATGACATGTTTCACTTCACTGTACAGCCGATCCCCCGGAAGCAGGAGTATACCAAACGAGAGGTTTTATCCTGCGTAGCAAAATTGTTCGACCCAGCTGGATGGCTCGGACCAATTGTAGTGGTAGCAAAGATTTTCATGCAGGAGATCTGGCTAACCAAAATAGACTGGGATGACAGTCTACCCCGAAATGTATTGCTACGTTGGGAAACCTTTCTCGATAACTATCAGCATATTCAGAAGATAAAAATCCCCCGATGGAGCCATTTTACGCCATGGGACGAAGTAGAGTTCCATGGATTCTGCAATGCTTCTGAAAAGGCATATGCAGCCGCACTATATATTAGGGTACGCGATCGCGCATCAAACAATGCGCCCCACATAAACTTGCTGGTGGGTAAAACAAAAGTAAAAACGGTGTCTCTACCCCGGTTAGAGCCCTGCGGAGCATTATTACTGGCCGAACTAATTAATACTTTTATTCCGCAGTTTGAAGTCACGCAGCCAGTAATATACAAATGGACCGACTCCACGATCGTACTCTCATGGCTGAGGAAACCGGCATGTACATGGACAACGTTTGCAGCTAACAGAGTCGCAAAAATTGATGAGCTGGTTGGAGTATCAGAGTGGAATCATGTGGACTCTGCGGATAATCCAGCGGATCTTGGGAGCCGAGGCGTGTCCCGACAGGATCTACTCTCAAACACGCTGTGGTGGTATGGACCTAAGTGGTTGGAGCAAGATTCATCTACTTGGCCCCACCAAAGCAATAGAAATCCATTAGAAACCGACCTGGAGCAAAAAACGGTACGAGCTCATGCGGCAGGCATCTCCGAGAAAACGGACATTCTGGAGCGGTTTTCAGACTTCTCGCGAGCCATGAGAGTAATTGCGCGAATTTTCCGATTTTTTAGAAAAACTCATCCGGTGCATAAGTTGGCAGCTAGTGACGAGACCGACGAAATAACCGCCGATGAAATCAAGCAGGTAAAATCAGGCGTTAACGAACTTACCTTACAGTGAACGGTATCCAATAATTCTCCCGTACGACTGCCAGTATTCAAGATTGCTCGTAAAATTCACACGTCTGATTTCCTTGCATGGAGGAAACCAGCTCATGTTGAGAATTTTGCGGTCCGAACACTGGATAGTGCGAATGAAAAACTTGATTAAAAATTCAATTCATAACTGTAAGGTTTGTGTTATTTACAGAAAGAAGGCGCGGGAGCAGTTGATGGCAGCGTTACCACCGGAACGAACTGAGGTATCCAGACCCTTCACCAACACTGGAGTCGACTTCACCGGTCCTTTCGAAATACGGAGTTTCACGGGTCGAGCGTGTCGCATTACCAAGGGCTATGTCTGCGTTTTCGTCTGTTTTGCGACAAAAGCAATACACTTGGAGGCCACCAGCGATTTGTCCACCGCCACATTTTTAGCAGCTTTTGCGCGTTTCGTGTCTAGACGCGGCTGCCCGCAAAATGTGCATTCGGACAATGGAACCAACTTTGTAGGGCCAAATAAGGCATTGCGACAGGATCTAAAACTCTTTGTCTCTGCAGCGGCCAACAGCACAACCCAGACATACGCTCATCAGGGCATTACGTGGCATTTTATACCTCCAGGAGCACCTCACATGGGAGGGCTTTGAGAAGCGGGGGTAAAAAGCTTCAAGATGCATTTCCGGAAGGTAGCAAACAACATGCGTTTTACCATTGAGGAGCTCTCCACGCTTCTGGCAAGAATCGAATCTTGTCTTAATTCACGACCAATCAGCCCCATCTCTGAAGACGCGGAATCAATGGAGCCTCTAACCCCAGGACACTTCTTAATTGGCACCCCGTCACTGGCAATTTCTGAACCCGAAATTAAGGAGAACCCGATGTCTATTGTCAACCGGTGGCAAAAGATCAAAGCGATTCACCAAACATTCTGCAGAAGGTGGAAAGCAGAATACCTGAAGGAGTTGCAGAAGAGAGTGAAATGGCACTCCCCCCAGCGAAACCTCGAAGTTGACGATCGAGTGGTCGTCAAAGAGGATAACCTCCCCTCAAATGAATGGCGACTTGGCAGAGTAATTAGGGTTTTTTCAGGTCAGGACAGGTACGAACGGCACGCGGAATCATAACTCGACCAATGGTAAAATTGGTACTTTTGCCCGATTTACAAAACAAAATAATAATCGTATCTCTCTTTACAGAACGCAATAACGTAAAATGGTACGTGCAACCAAAAGCAACACCAAAACTAACAAGGGCCAATACCACTGCCCAGTGTGCCGCAGCAACCACCGCCTGGCTTTTTGTCGCGAGATGCGCAGGATGGAACCGGCCGAGAGACTGCGTGCTGTCCTCGTGCACCGCCACTGCGCCAACTGCGAAGAATTGCGCATCTCCCCGAAAATGCGAGCATTGCCGAGACCGGCACCATAGCCTTCTCCACCTGGGCGAGGCACCCCGAGATGAGGAAGATGTGCTACTGGGATTGGACGAGCCAGAGATCCGTCACCGACGGCCATCCCGACCGTACAACCTCCGGCCATTGGCCGAATCGAGCGACGACGGAGAGGTGCTGGAGATTGACGCCGACGAGGACGACCTCCAACCCGCAGCGAATGAAGTTTCCGCCCCCAACGCGCCGCCGGCATTCAGACCTCCTCTGTCGGGTGTCCGGTCGGCTATACAGCGAGCCCCAGCAATGAGGTCGAAGCGTTGAGGCGCACACCGACGCCACCGGCGACTCTAGCAACAACCCCACCGCCGTGGTGTGAGAGACGCCCGAGAGCGGATCACGGGAACGGCCCGTAGCGCTCCTAGGCTATCTGTCCTCACACCCACAGTAGCGGTTAAGGTGATGACCCTTTGCAGGACGCAAGTGGTGCGAGCTATCGTCGATCCAGGGCAACCCAAGTCGACCATAACGCTACAGCTGGCGCACCGACTCCAGCTGCTACCCCGGGGCGACTCGGATGTGTGCAGGCTCACGCTCAAAGGGTGGCATGAAAGGCTGGATATTTGCGCCGACGTACAACCAGGCCTCTCTCGGGTAACCCCCCCTCGCACGCTGGACGCCAGGATCACCAACGAGTTCGACAATTTTTGGCTGGCCGACCCGGGCTTCTACAAATCTAGCGCCGTATCACTAGTCCTAGGAGCCGAAATATACGCAATGATCCTGCGTCCGGGACTCATGCCAGCCACCCCCACTCGACCAACGGCACAGAACACAAAGTTCGGGTGGATGATCTCGGGAGGCACCATCTATTAGTGGACTACCAGAAGCAATTGGCCTGAAATCCAAAAATGAATTTTTTAATTAACTTATGAATTGTAAATAGTAAAATGAAATAGAAAAAATGGATTGTAAATAATTAAGTTAAGTTTATTGCAGCGACACTGCAAGGCGGGCGACATGTTTACGCTAGCCCCCTTCACCTTAAGTATATTTATTGATTAGAGAATTTCACTTGTAGATGTCGCTGTGATCTAAGCGGGAACAGTTACTCGTTACTCGAGTTCCTTTTTCTCGAGTCCTGTTACTCGCCTCGGATGTTGGGTTTCGCCTTCTGCGAATCACCCAACACTCTGCCACTTTGGAAGAGAACTCCGAGCAATCAACAAGTAAGGTCCTCATCATCAATCTAATTTTATAAACTTCTATTACAGCATTTTATTATACGATAAACAAAAAATTTTCGGGTAAAAGTGTTACCGTTTTTGAAATATTTACATTTTTTTTAATTAAAAAAAATCGTGCCTTTTCAACTAACTGCATCTACAAACAAGGCTATACTTAGTAAATTTTTTATGTAAAATACTTTCAGATAGTTACTTCTCCATACTAAAATGTCAATGTAGTTAACAAAATATATTAAGGAACCATTATAAAATTAGGACTATATTGCGATTTTTAACTTTTTGATATCTTCGTCCCCAACTTTGACTATCTCTGGTGAAAAAAAATTTACTGAGCTATAACTTTACGTTACATAAAAAAATTGCTCATTTAATAGATATTTCAGAAAGGTGCCCCTCTTACTATTTCGAATAGAAAAAAAAAGTTATAGCCGCTTTTGTGGGTAAAGGACTGAGACACGCTAGAATGTATTTAATAGATTGAAATTGAATTTGCTCTTGTTACCGTCAAATGACATGCTAAATAGTACAAAGGTACATAATTACCTGCTCCTGACATTATTTTGTGTTACTTACCGGAATTAGTGAAAGTGGATTTTGTGAAATTGGACCCTTCGAACATTGTGTTATTAATACTATGACAGAGAACACGCAGTATACGTCGCATGAATATGCGGATATTCACCTAATTTACGGTGAAGCTTGCTGTAATGCCAGAGCTGCTCAAAGACTCTATGCAGAGCGATACCCAAATCGTCGGCATCCGGGTCGTGAAGTATTCCCCCGCGAACATAGAGAAATATCTGAAAGTAATTAATTTTTACACCTTTCTTGTTTGAAGCCATTTTTCTTTTAACTATCATTTTTAACTAAGGTCGCATACCTGGAAGGCGTGGCGGCGAGACAGGACGTCCTGCAACGGTAGATGTTAAAGTTGTGTTAGTGGAACTAGGTCCATCGACTTCGGGGAGAATGATGGAAAGACGGCCTGGAATACCAAAAACTACAGTTCACAAAGCTTTAAAATACCATCCCTACCACATTCAACGTGTTTAGGCTCTACAAGAGAGAGATTACCTGTCGAGGGTTAGATTTTGCCGTGAAAGATTGCGAATGCATGAATCAGACCCCAATTTTTTTAATAAAATAATTTCGAGCGATGAATCATCATGCAAACGTGATGGCTATTTTAATTTACATAACCTTCACAGTTGGCAGATTGAAAATCCTCATGAAATGAGAGAAGATCGTTCGCAGTACCGGTACAAAATTAATTTATGGTGCGGTATTTTTAATTGTCAGATATTGGGACCTGTCGAACTGCCGCCAGCGCTCAACTCTCACAGTTATTTAGAGTTCCTGCAGGAACGGCTTCCATCCCTTTTAGAAGATGTACCCTTAAACCTGCGGCGAAGACTATGGCAGCAAAATGACGGATACCCTGCTCACTACGGGCGTGAAGTAAGAGCTCATTTAGACGAAACTTATCCTCGCCGATGGATTGGACGATACGGGCCAATCACGTGGCCTGCTCGATCGCCAGCCCTGAATCCATTAGATTTTTTCTACTGGGGCTGTCTTAAGGACAAAATTTATTCAAAAATAATTCAAAACGCAGAGCATTTGCCGGAACAAATAAATGGAGCTGCTGCTGAGATAGCCCAATTGAGTTTAAGATCTCTATCAGCGTATTTTCTTAAAAGCTGCCGAGCTTGTATTAGAGTAGAAGGTCGCCAATTTGAGCATACTTTATCAATAAATGAATAAATTTTTCTGCAAACAACTCATGTATGTTTTATTTCACGTGAACCCATCCTTCACAAAAAATATTGATAGATATAGCCCTTGTTATTGACTCAAGTCCGAATCCCGGTAAGTAACATAAAATAATGTCAGGAGCATGTAATAATGTACCTTTGTACTATTTAGCATGTCATTGGTCGGTAACAAGACCAACTTAAATTTCAATCTATTAAATACATTCTAGCGTGTCTCAGTCCTTTACCCACAAAAGCGGATATAACTTTTTTTCTAATCGAAATAGTAAGAGTTGCACCTTTCTAAAATATCTATTAAATGAGAAATTTTTTTATGTAATGTAAAGTTATATATTATATAAGAGAAGTAACTATCTGAAAGAATTTTACATAAAAAATTTACTAAGTATAGCCTTGCTTGTAGATGCAGTTAAAGAAAATACATGAAAAGGCACGATTTTTGTTTTAATTCAAAAAAATGTAAATATTCAAAAACGGTAACACTTTCACCTGAAAATTTTCTATTTATCAGAGAGCTCCTTCCGAATTAAGCATTCTACCAGAAAAGTGCAGCTATACATAAAACAGCTAATCGAATAGGCAGCTAAACGGAATGTACCGTAGTAGAATAATTTTAATTTAAAAAGTTGATCGTTACCTTAATCCACCTAATATTAATAATGGAACAAGATTTGTAGTACAAGTGATGATCAATATATATTAGTTAAAGCACGATAAAGCTAAAAGTATAGCTTATAAGTATGCCTTAATGTAAACAAAGAATATAGTTTGTCTCCTTTAATTTATGCTGAACTGATTTGATTTGTTTACCCCGAACGACGTTGGGTGCTCTGCTAGTATGTATGTATAAAAGAAAAAATACTAAAAACCACTGCATCTCACTATGATTGATTTGCAAATTCACAGTTGCAGTCAAAGAAAAATTGTGGCGCAAACCACAAAAGTTGTATTCCCACACTAGGTGATGGTAGAAAATAATTAGAAGCCTTTTTGCTGTCGGTTAAGCGAGCGAAGATTGAGAAAAATAAAAACTGCACGACGAAAAAGTAGGGACAATTCTAGTGAAAAATAAACGAAATTATGAGACAATTCTTCGGCATTGCGCAGACTCCGTTGCAACTACTTATGCAACTGCAACAGTTTAAAATAATGAAAACAAAATAGAATAAAAACAAAGCCAATAAAACAAATGACAATACCCAACGATTACGAAGACGACCGAAAACTCGACACAACAACAACTAGAGCATTGACGGCAGTATGCACAAATGCATTAGTGCATGCCCTAGTGATAAGTATGTACTTAAGCGTGGGAGTAAGTGGATAATTGGGTAACATTATCTTCAGAGCTTGCAAAATATATATAAATAAAAACTTGCTTTTAGCCGCTTGATGAATAAAAGAAATATGCTAAGGACCGTTTTCTCAAGTACGTTCTAAAATTTATCCTACCTTTAAACACAAATTTTGTTCTGAAAAAATCTCTTTGAAGGGCAGATAAATTTTAAAACCTACGTGAGAAAACGTCCACAAGTCAAAAAGTCTTATTTTAATTTTTCAATATTTTTATTCAATAGCTATTATTATAATTACCTTATCTTGAACTCTGCCATAGACGGTCCCAAGCCCGGTTTGAGAAAAGAGGAGGGGTGGCACAACGAACAGCTTGAGGATGACGGGAAGAATTCCCTCGGTGAAACCCGTTTGTACCAATTCCCAAACTAAGGCAATTGAAAGCGTGCCGATGGTTGAATGGTGCTGGGAACTGAAACATGGGCATCGCAAGCGCATTTCCTTTGTGATACCGGGCGCCCTCACATCGTAACCAGCCTTACCATCACAAGGGAGCACTGGGGTGGCGGACCGACACACACTGTGTCCACTGCGGCAATAAATCAATTTGGACCTGCTCTCCGATTTTGATTATTTTTGCACAGATGGTTAAAAAGTATCTAAAGGTCATGTGTGGAAAATTTCATGCAAATATCTCCATTGGTTTTCTGTCCCGAGCACCTCAAAGTTGAAGTATGTGAACAAGTCTCAAATGTGATAGTTTTCTATGTCATATTCAAAAGCTTGATACTTATAAACTATACACCGAATGTACCTTATAAGTATTTTTTCACTTAAAATAGACATTAAGCATTATGTAAATTAAAAAAAAAAAATTGAAAAATTTGAAACAAAAAATTTCCTTTGACAATATATTTTGAGCCAAAAAAATAAACACTTATGATTTTCCGTTAGACTTTTAGTTGTGTGCGAAGCAGTGCGACACATGGAGTCCTATACCAAATTAAAGCTGAGAGTCTCAGCTAACAGACTAAAAAAAAAAAACCGGCCCCAATTTGCCTGCCGCCGAAAAAACAATGAAAGCCCAAAAAATTACAGTAAAAAATATGCGTTATGCGTTATTTTACGCGTGCAAAAACAAATGCGCATTCTTTCTTTCTTTGCTACTCGTTTATTTGCTACATATTATAAACAACATTAAATGTAAAATAATGTGTACGGTTATAATAACAACAAAACGTTTGTTTTAAAGTCTCTAAATGATGCTAACACACAATAAGTCATTGCCCTCTGCACTTCGTTACTCTAATATAATAATAATTTCTATCAAAGCAATATCGGTACCATAGTGTATTAATACAGTGGCCGCAGGGCGTGTTGTTGTAAAACAGAGGCGATTTTTCAACAACTTGTTGGTAATTTTCATATAGAAGAAAACAAATGAAAGCAAACGATGAAACAGTTTGACATTTGGGGCCTATAATCAAAACAAACACCGATAAAAAAAGTTCGAACATTACATTATATTTACATTATATTTGAGAATGGTAAAGTGATAAGTGAGTGTTTATTAAGCAATTAAAGCAAATTTATTAAAAACAATGGAAAAGTCAAAAATATCTTTCAGGACGCTTTCGGAAATTGTTTTTAAATGTAAAAAAGGTATTGATCTTATAATTGGTAAAGTTTTCGTGAATTATAAAATCGTGTCTGAGAAAAATGAAGAAAAGTTCAGACGGTTTTTGAAACAAACATTTATGCCTCAATTTTTAAAGAAGTGGAGCAAGAGTCAGCGTACTTCATCAAGATTTTTTAAGACAATGAAGAATGGCTAACACATTCTTATACGTTGACTGATGAAGTAGTGGATGATAAGTGGATGAAGAAGAGCAAACCCAGCCTACTCCTGGTAAACGTGGACGTCGAACGAAAACCTTTGAGGAGAGCAATGCCAGAACGAAAAGGAAAAAGCTGACTTCATTTTGTGAAGACAACTCTGAAGCAATCATATTATCTGCTGCCAAAAAAATTGAAAACAAAAATGAAGTCCAAAATGTTTTAGCCCTGAAAAAGCACTTAGTCTCATTGTTGATGCTTCATTGACAATTCACCAGTATGAAGTACTGCGAAGATCAGCAAAAGATATTGGTTGTAATATATATCCAAGCTACAAAAAGGTTTTGGCAGCAAAAAAATCGTGTTATCCAGCAAACGTAAAAGTAGAGGAGAATTTAAGCAAAGTTAGTTTGCAGGAGCTTTTGGATCACACGGCAGCTAGACTGATGAAGTCAAAATCCGAAAATGAAGTAGCATCATTTCCAAAATATATGCAACTCATGAGTAAATGGGGATGAAATGGCTCATCAGGACATTCAGAGTATCACCAAAAATTTGCGAATGAGACTTTTTCAGACAAAAGTATGTTCTTGACGTCACTTGTGCCATTGGTAATGACTGAACGGAACGATGCAGTCAAAAGTTTTGTGGAAAAGTTTAGAGCCATCATCAACGAAACATTGCAGGCCGTTAAAATTTGAATTTGTTAAGGAGACAGCAAGCGTAATAAATGAAGAAGTTAACCGAGTAAACCATGAAATAAATAATTTAACAAATTCAATCATTGAAGTTCATAATAAGAAATTCTTTATTACTCATAAGCTTTCATTGACTATGATAGATGGTAAAGTGGCAACAACTTTAACTGGCAGCTCTTCTATGTCCGTGTGCTTCATATGTGGTGCTAAGCCAACGGAGATGCACAATTTAGACGAATTGGCAATCAGAGCAAATTCGGGAGAGGCTTTAAAATTTGGTATTTCACCTCTGCATGCGCGCTTAAAATTTATGGAATGCATATTACATATCGCTTACAATAAAAGCTTCGCAGCATGGCGAACAAATAAAGAAACCACAAAAATAAAAGAACAAGCCAAGGCCACAATTCAAAAAAGACTTAAATTTGTATTGGGAATAAATGTTGATGTGGTTAAACAAGGAATGGGTTCCAGCAACAATGGGAATACAGCTCGACGATTTTTTGAAAACCCTCAAATTACAGCTGACATAACAGGAGTAAATGAGCAACTGATTCATCGGTTCAAAATTATATTATCCACAATAACTTGCAGTCAGGCAATAGACGCTGAGAAATTCCAAATATATTGTATAGACACGGCAAAATTGTACATTGATTTGTATGGATGGTACTACATGCCCATCACAGTGCATAAAGTTTTGATACATGGTAGCAAAATTGTATCTGAGGCCATTCTACCTATAGGTAGGTTAAATATACAATTTGTTTCATACATTTTAAATTAACATATGGTTTATTTTTCAAAGGAATGTTATCAGAAGAAGCGCAGGAAGCGAGGAACAAAGGTTATAGAGGTTATAGGCTATATCACTCGCGCAAGACTGGGCGCTCTTCTACTAACGAAGACGTAATGCATCATTTGTTGATATCCTCCGACCCATACATCAATTCATTTAGAACGAAATTGAAGCTTAAAAAATTAGATTATCACGAAGATGTGAAAAAGTTGTTAATAAATGAAATAGAGTGAAACTGTAAAAATTTTTGTATTGGAGTTGTATGGGGGGTGGGTGTTACAGTGGGCGGATTTTCTTCATATTTGCAAAACAGCATTTAATAGATGTTATATGCATTTTTGCATATACATTCTAACATAAACATTCTAGTTACAAATTTACAGAAGATATGGCATTTTTGAAATATCATTTGTATGGGAGGTGGGCGTAAAAATGGGCGGATTAAGTTCATATTTTCAGGAGCACATTCTACAATTATAATATTAATGTGTTATGAAAATTGAGTTGATATATTTAAAATCATGGAAGTTATGCCACATTTTCTATTTAAGTTGTATGGGAGGTGGGCGTAAAAGTGGGCGTATTTTTGTAAAAAAAAGTAAAATTCTTAAAAAATTTAAAATAAATTTGTGCAAAATTTCATGAAGCTCCGCAACCTCCTTGATTTATAGCCATTAAATATACTACACGGCCACTGTGTGCGTCACCTTCTTCCCATTTCAAAAAAAACTTTATGGATGAAATTATAATTGGAAATAAAAACAACATCACGGAGTCAGAGGAACCTTCTCTACTCCGTTCACCCACTAGGTCTGAGAATGACCTTGAGCAGAGACTTAATGCCTCACTCAGGTTAAACTCACCTGGCTCTACCACCACTTCTGCGCCAGGTGATCAGGGACTCGAACCAATCACGGAGGGCGATAGCAAGGATCCTGGCACTCAGGCATCTACGAACACTAGTGCTGAAGGAGCAGCGGAAAACCGGAAGAAGTTCGAGTACTTCACCGGAGCCCAGAAGCGTAGAATACGTGCTTTGATCAGGGACAGCATTGAACCTACCAAAGCGAAGGAGATGGAGAGAGAGCGCTACAAGAAGGTCAAGGAGCTAAGGGCCAACGACGCGACAAAAGAGGGACCTAGCTCCTCGAAGCGAAGCAGGGGAACCAGCTACTCGCCCAACTACTTCTCCAGTGGAAGCGGTTACGAATCCAGGTGTTCAGGACAATGAACCCGACATGCCTAAGCAGGTGTCCTGCAGAGACATTACAGCGGCAAGGTAGCCATTACTAATGCCAAACACCCGGATGCTAAGCTAAGCGAGGAGGAAATCTCGCTGATAAAAAGAAGTCTGCTGGCAGAGATGGACAAAGCCAAAAATCTCACCGCGAGTCTTGGCTTCATCAGCAGTGTGGTACGCGACGGTTGGCTTTCGCTCACTTGCCACAATAAGGAGACAAGTGATTGGCTCGTTGCTGTGACAGCTGGGCTAAAGCCGTTCCCAGACGGGTCACAGGGCAATGATATTCCCAAGACCTTTGTCTGCGTTGCTTACGTGCCACCTGATGACGTATTACCGGCGGACCATCTTATAAAGCGCCTAGCCACACAAAACGTGGGCATAAACTTTGCGGGTTGGCGCTTTCTTAAGTCTCTCAAGGATGATAAAGGGGGAGAGACGGTAACTTTCTCCGTGGACGAGAAGTCAAAGGAGAGGATTGCGGCGCAGGGTGGAAAAATCTTCCTCAACTTTGGCCTGATCTCCCTACGCATAAAGAGGGACGGGGCGACAGCAAGTCACCTATTGCACAGAGATAGCCAAGGAGCAGCAGCCCAGGCATCTCGCAAGACCCACTGCACGGAAGTCCACGGTGCTCCGTCTCGGAAACGTGCGGAACAGGTCAGGCTAGGCGATAGCGCTGATCAGGCTGGCGTCAGTCTCCTCTACCCTGGAGGTGTCTCAGCCACCAAAGGCAGGCAAAGGCAACACCACCCATGCCCGCTCTACTAAATTGGCGTCGACACGTACACCCAAGGCAGGCAAAGGTAACATTTCCCATGCCCGCCCAACCAACACTGGCAAGGGCCACACTCGACTCGCCGCTTACATGGGACGAAGCTCCCGAAGTGGATGAGGAAGAGTAACCACCGGACGACTCGAAAAATTAATATGGTAGTAAGGTGCATCCAAATAAACTTACAACATGCCAAGTCGGCTTCAGCGGTCCTGGCACAGACGTTTTATGAGGATCACCTTGACATCGCCTTTATCCAGGAGCCGTACATTTATGGGAACCAGATAAAGGGACTACCGGGTAAGCTATTCTATGACTCATTCAACGAAGGACGACCTAGAGCCTGCCTGATGATAGCTAATGATATCAACGCCTTTCTCATTCCAGAATTGACCAATAAGGACCAGATTGCACTGAAGGTGAGCCTGTCTCTCGGAGAAAACACGCAAGAGCTAATCATTTGCTCAGCGTACCTCCCCGGCGACTCCAGAGATTGCGAGTTTCTGCCACTACAGGGACTGGTGGACTATTGTGGCAGACAGAAACTGCAACTCATCGTGGGATGTGACGCTAACGCCCACAATACGATATGGGGCAGAGGTAACATAAATCAAAGAGGTGAGTACTTACTTGAATTTATTAGCCTTAATAGGTTAGAACTTTTAAACGTAGCTAACTCCCCCACTTTCAGGAACAGTATACGGGAAGAGGTTCTAGATCTCACTCTATCCACTCCTTTTATCAGTAATCAAAAAATGGAAAGTGGCCAGAGAAATTTCTTTATCAGATCACATGCACATCCGTTTTGAAATTGAAATCACATTACCAACTGCTACCACCTACAGAAGACCAAGATCCACAGATTGGAATTTATACGATGCTCTTCTGCAGGACGGTCTGAAAAGGTGCAAGCGAAAGGTAAATGACTTAGTCGATCTTGAACTTAGCTGCTCAGATCTGACATCAGCCATTGTGAATTCCTACCATGAATCCTGTCCAGAAGTCACTAGGATTAACAACAGACAGACTCCATGGTGGAATAACAAACTGGCCAAACTTAGGGCAAATACTCGGAAGCTCTTTAACAGAGCTAAAAGAACTGGTGAATGGGAAACGTATAAAGTTGCCCTCACCGAGTACAATAAAGAGATTAGATGGGCTAAGAGGAATTCATGGACTCTTTTCTGTACAGGGATCAAGGACCTTACGGGAAGCGCAGAGTCATCGCGAAGACGCACACTAATGAGTTAGGGCTCCTTAAAAGACCCGATTGATCCTTCACGAACAGCTGCATGGAATCCCTTAACTTGCTAGCCGAGGTGCATTTTCCTGACTGTTTGCCACTGAACACAAACAGTAAAATCCACACGCAGACTGGGATAAAATGCCCACGCGCAGAGGATTGGAGAATCGCCAAAGGTCTGTTCGACGAGGATAGAATAAGATGGGCTATATCCGCCTCAGCGCCTTTTAAATCACCTTGAGCAGATGGCATTTTCCCAGCTCATCACCAAAATGGACTGCCCCGCCTACTAGCCTTCCTGATACAAATTTTCACAGCATGTTTCGCGTGGGGGTCCCTTCCACTACAATGGCAGGAAGTGACGGTCCGCTACATCCCAAAGGTGGGGGGAAAACCAGCAGACCAACCAAAGTCATACCGACCCATTAGTCTTACGTCCTTCCTTTTAAAAACAATGGAAAGAATCGTAGACAGGCATATCAGGGATAGTTTCCTTGCCAGGAACCCTTTGTACAGACACCAATATGCCTATCTTCCAGGAAGATCTACCATCCACGCTCTTAAGAATCTAACAAGGAAAATTGAAAAAGTCCCTGGAGGACAGAGGTGGCGGTGGGTTCTTTCTTGGATGTGGAGGGCGCATTCGACAACACAGAACACTATCTAATAGACAAATGCGTCCGGCGCAGAGGGGTTGATCAAACCACATGTCGCTGGATAGCTAATGTCCTTAAATCCAGAATTATTACATCCACGCTAGGACAGGAAAGGGTCGTTTCCTTAGCTACAAAAGGTTGCCCGCAGGGGGGAGTGATCTCCCCTCTGCTATGGTCCATCGTAGTGGATGAACTACTCTGCCTTCTTAGCGAAAAAGGCTTCGACGTTCAGGGCTATGCGGATGACATTGCCATCCTAATCAGGGGTAGGTTCGAAGATACCATCTCTAACCTCCTACAGAATGCTCTGAACATAGTCACCAATTGGTGTAGTAAAAATGGGTAAAACGTTAACCCAAAGAAGACTAGCATAATCATTTTCTCCAGGAAAAGGAAAAGGGACAAATTAGTAGAACCATTCCTTCGAGGTGAAAAGATGCACTTCTCTAAAAAAGTCAAATATCTAGGAGTCATCCTTGATGACAAGCTCTCATGGAATCCACATCTAGATAAAAGTATTTAAAAGACCAGGGCCTCTATCCGGACCTGCCGAAAACTTATGGGACGGAACTGGGGCATCAGACCTAAACTGGCGAGGTAGATGTATGATGCCATCTCCAAACCCATTCTTACCTATGGTGCACCCGTCTGGTGGAAGAAGGTGGAAGTGCAGTCCACGCAGGCCAAGCTCAGCAAACTACAGAGACTGGCCTGCGTGGGCATCACTGGCGCGATGAGAACAACACCAAGTGATTCTTGACCTGCCTCCCCTACACATAGTAATCAAGAAAGAGGCTCTGCTGTTTACAGCAAGGCTCATCTCAGGGGACAGTGTAGAGGACAAGAAGTATGTACACCCTTCCACTCTCAGGGTTATAGAACAAGAAGATGGATTGCGCATAAGTTTTGTGGACCTGTGCCTACCGAGGTTTAACTTCTCACATAACTTCAAGGTCTTTTTCCCTGACAGGAATAACTGGGACAATGAACGACCTAAACCCCGGAAGGACAGCCACATCTGGTATACTGACGGCTCAAAGACTGACCACGGCGTCGGAGCAGGGTCTACGGTATACAACCCAGACTGCTCCTTTTCACCAGCATGGGGCAGGGTAACTCTGTCTTTCAGTCCGAGGTTCACGCCATTGAACTTTGTCTGAGGCAGTATGTAGAAAGAGGGGCAACCAAAAAACACATCTATATACACTCGGACAGCAGAGCGGCGCTCCTCGCTCTGAAAGCACACGAAGTCACCTCAAAGCTGGTGTGGGATTGTCTTCAACTTTTAATACTGATCGGCTCAAGGTACCGGGTATACCTCATATGGGTACCGGGACATAGTGGAGTCATGGGCAATGAAGTGGCAGATATTCTCGCCAGAAAAGGGGCTGCAGAGGGATTCATAGGCCCAGGACCCTTTACCGGTCTGCCATGGAGCTCCGTTAGACGGAACTACTATATCTGGATGAAGAACAAAGCACAAAATTACTGGACCAATACGGAAGGTAACAGACAGGCCAAGTCCTTCATTCCGGTTATATCAACAAGGAGAACCGAAGAACTCCTTCACCTCAGTAGGCATGAAGTAAGAATTGTTACAGGCTTTCTTACTGGCCACTGTAGGGTAATGAAACACTTGTCAAATATAGGAGTTGTCAACTCTGACCAGTGCAGGTTGTGTAACGAAGAACAGAAAACAGCAGAGCACATTATGTGCCACTGTGAAGCCCTTACCAGGAACAGACTTCGCTTCCTAGGATCACCGTACCTAGAAGCACATGACCTAAATGGCATTCAGCCAAAGGACCTCGCGAGGTTTCTTAACAGTACGGGGATCAAAGATGACCTGTGTTGAATAGAGGTTTGTTACAATAGATCGTTTCGGTCGCGGTAACTAGGTGACCTGCCCCCTCCTCTAAATCTAATCTAATCTAATCTAATCTAATTATAATTATATAGTATATATTATTATAAAGACCCACTTACCGGCATGTATTTCGACCCATTGAATCCGAATCTGTGGTGCATTTGACTTGTACACTTCCTAAATTTCGAGTTATTTGCGAAAATTGTAAATAAATGGCAAAAAATTAAAAATTTACTAGAGATTTTGAGGGTGTATGAGTCAAACGGACCTAGGATTTAGATTCAGCGGGTCGAAATACACGTGGGTAGGTGGAATGTATAATTGGAAAGCCCTCTTTCCACATCCTCTTCGATCTAGCAAGCGTTTTGTTGCCTTTTTCAATTTTAATATAACAAAGTGCAAGTTTTAGGTTACTAGGACTTACCACTGATGTGCAACACCTTCAACCAAAAAATTTGGCAAAAATCATACTTGCAGTTTATTGTTCAAAAATTGAATGGGCTAAAAAACTACATACTCAACTTCTAAAGAGTGGAAATAAAAAGTGCAATATTTGGATGAAAAGTTGCAGAGTTTTCTTACATTTTGCACAAGGTTTGGAACTCAGATTTTTGGGGTTTTTGTTGTAGAATTAACCATATTTTTATAAAAAATTAGCGAAAAATAAAATATTTAAAAGATACTTAGTTGCCCGTATTGTACCTTACATTAATTGATTGACTGTATATCAATTCATTTCTCTGAATATGCAAACGAAATTTGAAATAAAATAGTGAATTCGTGTTATACACTATTCTATTTCTTTAAATTTTATCAGTTCATTGAATCCTTCCAACAAACTAAATGGTATATAAGTACGGTGACCATTCGTACCAATTTCGGCGGGACAATACCGATTTTGAAAAAAATTTTCCTGCTGAATATTTTTTAAAAGTCGGGAGGTATAAGTGTCCAGATTTTTCATATTTGTACCGATTAAGTCCCGATCTTTCAGTGTTTTCTTTATTAATTTAACACTCAAACAATTTTTCGTACAAACGTGGCAGCACTTTCGTTGTCACAAGCGACATAGAATATAGGGAGCTATAAACATAGCCAGAATCCTTATTTTCTGTGATCTTTTGTAATATTTTATTCTGTAAAACAGCCGCTATATCGCAGTCTGTCATTCTTGTCACAGTTTTTTAAGGTTTTTGAATTGTTTTGTTAAGTCTTTTTAATGAAACAATTCTACCTTGATTTTAGTGAAATTATAAAAAATAATACTAATTCCCTTAAAAAATCATGGATATGAAAAATAGAAGCTGTAGATACAATAGCGAAAATATAAATAGTGAAGAGACATTTTAGAATTCTTTGCCTAATCCCCTTTCGATTTTTTTTTTTGAACAAAATTTGTCTGAAAGAAAACTTACCTGTTGGTTGGTTGGTTGCAGTGCTTCTTAGTCGCTGCCTGGGATACAATTAGCGCATTATTGCGCCATTTTGATGCACTTCTCGCGGGGGATAAATATCTTGTCTATGCACTTCCTATGTTGCTAGGTCGAACCATTTCGACTCTTTAATGAATCTGCCGATTTCGCTAATGGTAGCTCCTGATAGGTCGGTTAGTTCTGCTACTAGATGTTTCCCTAACGTCTTGTGTCTATTGTTCGAAAGACCTGGACATTCACACAGGAAATGCTGGACACTTTCTTCGCTATCTTCTAGTTGACAGCTGCGGCAAATCATATTATGGGGTAGACCTATTTTTGCCGCATGTTTGCCTATGGGCCAGTGGCCCGTGATGGTTGCTGAAATTCTAAATACCTCTGGCCTTGATCTGCTAAGCAGGTCCAAGGTTTTCGCCCTGTTATAGTCAGGCCATAGTTTTCTCGCTATCTTGCAAGTCTGTATATCTGACCACCTGCGTCTAGCCAGTTCAAGGAAATGCGTAGTAATCTCTCTTTGGACTACTCCAAGAGGGCAACCCAGTGCCACTGCCTGGGATTCATCCAAACCGGCTCCTGCCTTCGCCAACTCATCCGCCTTCTCATTGCCTTCTATGTTCCTATGTCCGGGAACCCAGACAAGAGAGTCGGTATTTGACTGAGACACTGAGCGCAATATTACTTTGCATTCCCCAGCTAGCTTGGATTTGGTAACCGGTGAGGCTATTGCCAATAGCGCCGCCTGGCTGTCAAAGTATATTGTTGCTTTACCGCTGTGTCCAACTCTATTGCCTAGGATTTTGCAGGCTTCTAGGATCCCTAGGACTTCCGCTTGGAAGATGCTTGTATTATTTCCCAACCGTAGAGACAGAGCCACGCCGAGTTCCTTGGAGTAGACACCTGCTCCCACACCGCAATCCATCTTGGATCCATCGGTGTATAGAGAGATCTTCTCTCGGTCGGCCACTCGGTCTCTTCTCCAGTCCCTTCTGGATGGGAATAGCACTTGCACGTTACAGCTGAAGTCCAAATTGCCTACCATATAATCTGTCGTCCTATTTAATTGCATTTGATTTATGATCAACCCATGTCCGAAGTGTCTAGTCCTCCAAAGGCCCGACTCTCTGAGTCTGACCGCCGATTTCATAGCCACTTCTTTCAGGTGGAGATCAATAGGAATTAAATTGAGGATGGCGTTTAAAGCTTCTGCCGGGCAGGATCTTAGTGCGCCTGTTACTCCTGCGCTTGCTGCCCTTTGTATGCTTCTTAGCTTGCTGACATTATATTGTCTGCTTAGGCCGGGCCACCAAACTAAGGCGCCGTATGTTAGAATTGGTCTTATGATCGCGGTATACATCCACATCACAAGTTTAGGATTTAGTCCCCAGTTTCTACTGAAGATTCTCTTGCAAGTGTAGTATGCTATGTAGGCCTTCTGTCTACGGAATTCGACATTGGTTTTCCAGTTAAGTTTGTTATCCAGCACGACTCCAAGATACTTTGCGCTGGGGGTCAATGAGAGCGCCTTGCCGTCTAGCGATGGTAGCTTGAATTGTGGTAGTTTGTGTCTGTTTGTAAAGAGGATAAGTTCTGTCTTGGCTGGGTTCACATTTAGGCCGCTTCTCGTAGCCCAGGCATGTAGCCTTCCCAGGGTTCCTTCAAGGATTTCGCTAACGGTAGAGAGGAATGGACCTGTGGCTGCTATTACAACATCATCCGCATACGCCACAACTTTGACTCCCCCTCTATTGAGTTCTAGCAATATACCGTTCAGGGCTATCACCCATAGCAGTGGTGAGAGCACTCCGCCCTGTGGAGTGCCCCTGTTCACATGATGTATAATAGAGCTAGCCCCATTTGTTGCCTGAATGATTCTATTGACTAGCATCGATCGTATCCATCTACAAACACTGTCGTCAACACCAATATCTATCAAAGAGTCTATGATGGTGTCAACCTCAATGTTATTAAATGCGCCCTCGATGTCAAGAAATGCCGCCAGAGTATATTGTTTAAAATGCAACGATCTTTCTATTAAGCTCACCACTTCATGTAAAGCAGATTCAGTGGATCTGTGGTAGATCTGCCACAATTGTGGTAAAGTGGCAGCACTGGTTCGGACACGCTGTTGTTATGCTGCTAGCAACGTTCACGCGATGCTTGTATGTATGTATGGTGGTGTATAAGTTAACGTAGCTAACATTCAAAACTCCAAAAATTCTTTCTCACGCTAATGCAGTGCACCTGCATTCCAATTCTTGCACGCGCATCCGCGAAATTGCTGACTACAAGTCTGGACACCCGACACCCTCAACCAAGGCCAAGGCATCGCACCTGTTAATTCAACGCGACAATGAAGATTCTTGAGGTATAGACTTAAGTGAAAACAAAAATTATAATCAGTCCTAATTTGAGTTTGAATAAACAACACGGCTTGCTGCCGTAAAAAATAAATTTTTTTAATAAACTTAACTTCGGTTAGTTTAACTGGCGCCCAACGGCCCAGTCGCGTTCGTCCTCGAAAAAGTTAAGGCCCTCAAGTAGTGCCACACGCTTCCTTAAATAAGGATACGGTAAACGTAGTGATTAAATAACAGTGCAAGCTTTGGAGCATACGGCCCTCAAGAAGTGTCAGGACTGCGACTGGAAGGACTCAGTGGAGAGCTTCGGTAGAAGACAGCCACGCACCCACGCAGAGTGCGCAACGGTGGACCCAAGTAGCGATGCAAAAAGGATTAACCCCGTACGCCGTGGGACTAGTGTCGTAAGATATTTAAATATAAGTTTAAGAAAAATATAACATAGAATTTAATTAAGTGAATCATTGGAAGTGAAATTAAAAATTAAAAGGTTGAATTTTCTAAGTAAAGAATTAGAAAGAATAAAATTAGAATTTAATTAAGTGAATCATTGAAAGTGAAATTAAAAATTAAATGGTTGAATTTTCTAAGTAAATAATTAATAAGAATAAAATTAGAATTTAATTAAAGTGAATCTTCGAAAGTGAAGTTATATAAAAAGTTTGAATTTTCTAAATGAATAATTAGGATAAAATTAGAATTTAATTAAAGTGAATTATTAGAAGTAATTTTTTAAAAAAAGAAATCACACGTATATTAAGTGAACTTACAGTAAAAGTGAAGTTTGTTAAATAGGCTTATATAGTAGATATATTAAAAATTTCTTCATTTATTTTTATTAACTTAAAACAGAGCCAAACTCTGTCGATTCCACATAAATCATCACATTAAATATGGCAAGAAGGCTTGAACATCCTTAAACTAAATATTACCAAAAGCTTTTAGCTTTATAATAAATTATATCTCTGCGATTCACTCCACCAAGGGGGACCCTCCAGAGTATATTAAATTAAAACAAATTAAATAAGAAAAACATATAAAGACATATAACTTCTAAAAATTTAAAGTCCCAAAAATGCCACAGAACAATATAATCCGACCCTCGCTGCTAGCAAATGCTGGTTCACAAGGAGCAGCAGCTCCACCACCTCCTACTGCTTCTACTTCCAATGCGGTAAACGCTACTCCCGAATTCAGGAGTATTATTAAAGATTTAATGACAGAAATACTGACCACTGATGAAAGCAACTTGCTAAGAGGATTACTGCACCCTCCGCCGCAAGTTATGACAGACCAAACCATTGATGACCATTATAGGAACAACTTGACAGACATGGACAAGGTACCGGACGTAGTTAGATCCTTGCGCGAATTTAGTGGCAACCCAGCGGAATACAGCAGCTGGGAAAAAAGTGTCGAACGCATTCTGAAAATCTATGAACCTAGTGCAGGTTCACCTAAATATTTCGGCATTCTAAATGTCATCCGCAATAAAATTGTAGGTAGTGCAGACGCTGCTCTAGAATCCTACAATACGCCCTTGAATAGGAAGGCGATCTCCAAATGCCTTACCATGCACTACGCCGATAAGAGGGACTTGAGCACCCTTGAGTATCAAATGACTTGTTTGATTCAAGCTCGAAAAACTGTGCAGGAGTTCTCTGCGGAAGTTTATTCGCACCTCTCCCTCATATTAAATAAAATTTCATGCATGGACATAAGTGAAGAGGCCATGCGAATCCTTACCCATACATATCGCGACAAAGCACTCGATACTTTCGTTAGGGGATTATCAGGCGATTTATCTAGGCTCCTCGGTATGAAGGAACCTGCCGACCTACCTGAAGCCTTGCATTTATGCATTAAACTGGAGAACCAAAACTTCAGGGCAGTGCACGCAAGCAATCAATGTAGTTTATCTAGAAAACCCAACCTACCCCCCGCACCATTTGGAATGCATTTGCAGCAAAAACCTGCACTTCCTTTAAGAAACCTTTCATACACTAATCAACCCTTAAATCCACAGATTGCACATATACCCCAACCGCTTCCTCCTATCAATCGATTTCCCCAACCACCCCAATATCCACAATTTCAATACCAACAACCTCAATACCAACAACTCCAGTACCAACAGCATCTGTACTTCAACAGGTCAAATATTCAAACTAATAGACCCATTTATAACAATCCACCGCCAAGGCCAACACAGCCAAAACCACCCACACCTATGGAAGTCGACCAATCTCTACAGACAAGGAATGTGAATTATATGAACAGACCGAGTTATAATAACGCCGCGTCAAAGCGTCCACCTCCAGCCCAGACAAATCAATACACTAAAAACATTCCAAATAAGATTCAAAGAATTCACCATATATCACAAACGCCCGACCCTACCGCTACTGAAACAAACCTACATGAAGCTAGCGGAAATGAATATGACACCGACGGGTATGACGCAATCAACAACGACGCCCAAGAAACCCAATCTTGGGACGATACTATCAGGAATATTCTAAGTACGCACATGACGACCAAAAGGACTGCGAAGAATTTTGTGATGTTCATTTTTTAGGCTAACGCACTCTACATTGCCGTATATTCAATGCAAAACCGGTAATGGAGAGGTACATAAATTTCTAATAGATACTGGTTCCAATAAAAACTACATACAACCCTCATTAGCAAAAAGTCCACTACCAAACCAAAATATTTTCTACGCAAACTCAGTCGGAGGAAAAATTAAAATATCCCAGCACATTTTTTTAAATCTTTTCGGCATAAACGACGAAAACCTTAAATTTTTCATTTTACCCTCACTGACATCATTCCAGGGAATCCTCGGCAACGACAGTCTCAAACAGTTAAACGCAGTAATACACACTTCAAAGGATTATATGACGATCAAAAATGGCAAAAAAGTCAAAATCAAACAGCAAGTATCCAAATCTGTCAATAGTTTAGAAATCAAAACAGAGCACATGTCAGAGATGCAGAAAGGAATGCTCCATGACCTCTGTAAACAGCACTGCAAACTTTTTGCGGAACCCGACGAAAAGCTGACCTATACAACTGCAGTAAAAGCAGAAATTAGGACAACAACCGATAAGCCAATCTACTCTCGATGCTATCCATATCCGATGTCCTTAAAATCGGAGGTCGAAAGACAAATTAACAAACTTCTAGAATATGGCATCATAAGACCATCATAAGCTCATCCTATAATTCACCTGTTTGGATAGTAGACAAGAAACCAGATTCTCTAGGCAATAAACAGTATAGACTTGTTATAGATTTTCGGAAGTTGAACTCCGTCACAATCGCAGACCGCTACCCCATTCCCGAAATTAACGAAGTTCTTTCCCACTTCGGAAGCAACAATTTTTTTTCAGTCGTAGATTTAAAAAGTGGTTTCCATCAAATCCCTTTGAAAAGCGCGGACATAGAAACCGCTTTCTCCATTAATAATGGAAAATATGAACTTATAAGATTACCATTCGGCTTAAAGAACGCCCCCTCAATTTTCCAAAGGACATTAGACGACATTTTAGAGATTACATAGGCCAGTGTTGTTACGTTTACATCGACGACATAATTATATTCAGCAAAAGCCAAGAAGATCATTCAACCCATCTAAAAAATATTTTCTGTACACTTGAAAAGGCAAATATGAAAGTACAGCTAGATAAATGCAAGTTCTTCCAAAAAGAAGTAGAATTTCTAGGATTCATAGTAACAGCGGAAGGAATCAAAACAAACCCTTCAAAAATCGATACCATTCAAAATTTTCCAATTCCACGGAATCTCAAAGAACTCAGATCCTTTTTAGGTCTATCAGGTTATTACCGCCGCTTCGTTAAAGACTATGCGAAGCTCGCTAAACCCCTGACAGCCCTTTTAAGAGGGGAGGAAGGACGTGTGTCCAAAACCCATTCAGCAAAAAAACAGATAACACTTGACGAAGAAGCAATCGCAGCGTTGCAAAAAATTAAAAACGTTTTAATTTCAAGAGATGTTATGCTGACCTACCCTAGTTTGAGTAAAGATTTTGAGCTCACAACTGATGCTTCTAATTACGCAATAGGCGCAGTTCTCTCACAAGAAGACCGACCAATCACTTTCATTTCTAGGACTCTTTCGAAAACAGAAGAAAATTACACAGCTAACGAGAAAGAAATGCTCGCCATTATATGGGCATTGAAGTCTCTGTGAAATTACCTCTACGGTTCGGCAAAAGTTAAAATTTATACAGACCATCAGCCCTTAACGTATGCGCTCAGTAACAAAAATAACAACAGTAAAATGAAGCGTTGGAAAGCGATCCTCGAAGAGTATAACTATGAGCTAAAATAAAAACCTGGCAGAACGAACGTGGTAGCAGACGGACTATCCCGACCACCGCAGCAGGAGCAAATTAATTCTTTGACAGCGACTCAGCATAGTGATGAAAGTTCATCTCAAAACCTAATTCCTTACACGGATGCCCCGGTTAATGCATTCAAGAACCAGTTATTCCTCAGGACCGCAGACACTTCATCTTACCAATTTAAAATACCCTTCCCTACTTATCACAGGCATATTATCGAAGAAACTGAGTATACAGAAGAGATATTAATAAACCATCTCAAGCGCTATTTATATCCTTCAGTTACCAATGCAATCTTTACAGAAGACTACATCCTGGGTAAAATTCAAACTATATATCCAATACATTTTAGCAGGTATAAAATACGATACACGCGGAAAATAGTAAAAGACCTAGTACAAGAATCCGAGCAGGAATCCGAAATAATTAAAGAGCATAAAAGAGCGCACAGGAATTCAACCGAGAATAAAGCCCAAATTCTAGAAAAATTTTACTTTCCTCAAATGAATGCAAAGATTAGGAAAATCGCTAAACAATGTAAGATATGCCATGAAAACAAATATGAAAGGCACCCCTCAAAACCAGTTTTAAAGGCAACCCCAGTTCCGAATTATCCTGGACATATAGTTCACATCGATATTTACCACACTAATAACAAAGTAATCCTCACTGCCATAGACAAATTTTCCAAATACGCGCAAGCGAAAATCATTAAATCAAGAGCAACGGAAGACATAAAAGTACCCTTACAAGACCTACTTACATCCTTCGGAATCCCAGAGAAAATTGTTATTGACAACGAAAAATCTTTAAACTCATCTTCCATAGTATTTATGTTAGAAAACCAGTATGGCATCGAAATTTTTAAAACCCCTCCTTACACCAGCTCAGTAAACGGTCAGGTAGAGCGTTTTCACTCAACCCTTACCGAGATAATGCGCTGTATAAGAGCAGAAACTACCCACAATAGTTTTGAAGAATTACTGAATAAATCCCTATGCAAATATAACTACTCAATACATTCGACTACCAAAAAGAAACCCATTGAAATATTTTTCGGCAGAAGCGTTTACAGCGACCCGACATTAATCGAAAAGGACAGACTCGACAATATTAGGAAAATAGTTGACAAACAGGAAAAGGGNCGACCCGACCTTAATCGAAAAGGACAGACTCGATATATCAGGAAAATAGTTGACAAACAGGAAAAAGACCTTACATTCCATAACAAAAAGAGGACAGAGGCAAAAACTTATTCAAGTAATGACATCATTTACGTAAAAATCAATAAGCGAATAGGCAATAAACTCACCCCCAGATATAAAAAGGAAATAGTGCTCGAAGACAGAGGAAATGTGGTTACAACCAAATCCGGAAGGTCAGTGCATAAAAGTCATATCAAGGCTCATAACAAAAAAAAACAAAAAAAACATAAATAAATAGATTTTTTAGTATAATTAAGGAAAATAAACAAGTAAGAAAGGTAGAAATTAAAATAGATTAGGTAATTGAAAGATATAAGACAAAGGAGTTTAGGATTAGGCAGAATCGATCAATATGCAATAGGCGTACGATTTTAAAGATATTTGCAGGGAAAATATTTCTGAATAATTGAGTGTTCATAGTCACTAAAGAAGAAATACATTTTTCAGTCTCATCGGCTGCATGGTTTATGCAGATGTCCAAATCCACGATTATTCCTCATCCCACCTGATAAACATAGATAACGGCTCCTCCAAAATTAAGGACGGTACGCTCAATTTCATCCACGTCATTGATACCCAAGCCTACCGAGACGTTTTTGAAAACATAACTGACATAATAGACAGAAGCTTACCGACAGGAAATCCTATATATCCTACCTTACAACACGAGGCCCAACAAGCAATCGAAATGTTGGAAATCGTTGAACCTATCCGCAATCCCAGAATAAAAAGATCCCTCGATATTCTTGGCACTGCTTGGAAGTACCTAGCAGGAAGCCCCGATCACGACGACTTGAACATGATCAATAATAATTTAGATAAACTCATAACCAGCAGTAATAAACAAGTTTTCATAAATATTGCCTTGAAGCAACAAGTTAATAAATTAACGGAATTAACTAATGACATACTACAATCAATTAGAAATGGCAATATGATCGCGAATGAAATAGCGTTAAATTTGCAAAACAGGCTAAGATTAATAAAGGAAGAAATTATTAATATAAAATACGCCATACAATGGGCTAGGTTAGGAATTGTAAACACTATTATTCTAAATAAGAAAGAAATTGAAATAACTGTTAAGGAATTTAATAAAGAAAATATGCCCTTCAATACTGTAGAAGAGGCTCTAGAATTAGCAGAAATTAGTGTACTAAGTAATTCTACAACAATTGTATACGTCCTGAAGATACCCTTAACAACAAGGGAAGTTTATAACAATTATATAATAAAATCAGTAATAAAAAATAATGTCATGATAAACTTGAAATTTAACAATGTACTTAGAAACAAATATGAAATATTAGGAATTAAAAACCAATGTAGACTTAAGAAACGATTTCTATATACCTAACCTAATGAAAAGCCTCAATTCTTCATGCCACATGATAAACTGTCACCATATTCCAAGAGACGAGCTCATCGCGCCCGGGATCGTTTTCCTCAACGATTATCGCGGCAACATTTTAGTAGACGGCACCGTGCGAACCATGAACGGCACTTACATAATAAATTTCAAAAACGCATCCATAGCTATCAATGAGCGAACATACAAAAATTTTGAGTCACCCGCAGTAAAAGTGATGCCAGCAATTGCTCAGCCAACGCCAATAGAAGAAAGCATAACAAAGCTCCTTTCGCTGGAGGCACTTAGCGAGCTACATATAAATAACACCATAGAAATCCAGTCACTGCAAATAGAAAGATCAGTAAATCGCATTTCCGCAGGGGTAACTATTGTTATAGTAATTATCCTCCTAGCCAGCACCAAGAATCGTTTTTATAATAAAACTAAATCAGCAAGCAAAGTTGAAAAACCAGCAGAATCCGGTGCTCATGATAGCCAGCTTCAAGAAGCCACCATCCAGGTCCCTACACCTGAAACAAGGACCTTCCAAGTTTTTCAGACGCTCGAGGACAAGCGTTTTTAAGGAGGGAGGAGTTAACGTAGCTAACATTCAAAACTCCAAAAATTCTTTCTCACGCTAATGCAGTGCACCTGCATTCCAGTTCTTGCACGCGCATCCGCGAAATTGCTGACTACAAGTCTGGACACCCGACACCCTCAACCAAGGCCAAGGCATCGCACCTGTTAATTCAACGTGACAATGAAGATTCTTGAGGTATAGACTTAAGTGAAAACAAAAATTGTAATCAGTCATAATTTGAGTTTGAATAAACAACACGGCTTGCTGCCGTAAAAAATAATTTTTTTTAATAAACTTAACTTCGGTTAGTTTAACTTATATATGCAAGAACGATAGAATACAAGATTGCGCATTCCCGCAGAATGACATTTGTGGCAACGGGTAAACAAAGAATATGGCGAAGAACAATGAGTTGACAGTTGTGAATTTGCAGCGAGAAAACGTGTTTTCTTCTCGATTCACCAATTTCTCAAGCCATCTTTGAATATAGCAAATTAAGCACTACGTTAACAAAAAATATACAACCACTCTTGAAATGTGTTCAAAAGAATAGGTCTTATTAATTAACTATTTAGAATTTTTGTGTTTGTATTGCAGGTGCCAAAAAAGTGATAATATCTTGTCGCAGCGCATGTTTTCCTGCAGAAAGTGGTCGATGCTTGCTTACCTCCGATTTTAATTTGTAATTTGTGGTATTTCAACGTTTTCAACTTAACATTTCGTTTTTAAAAGTGGTGCGTAAAGTGTTTCATGCATATTACGTTGGTGTCTAAATTGTATGGCTTCTCCTGCCGGCAGAACTCTACCCACTTTCTGGCCACGGCGTCGTCGCGGGGAAACAAAAAAAACTGCACTTGGGGGCTTTACTCCTACGGCTGCTGCAATTCAACACACGACACGACATTTTTATAAAGTTTTTATTACAAATAAAATGTTTTTTACTTCAGAACGCATCAATTACTTCGATTTTTCACTTGAAAGTAAATAATTAGGGCTGTGCNTAATCAAAATCTTGATTACTCGAGTAATTGATTAACCGAATAATTGATTAACCAACTTGCTCGAGTAATCGAATAATCGCACAGCCCTATAAATAATACGTTTGCAATACGTTTGCACTTGTTTCTAAACAAAAGGTTTGTTTACGTATTGCCATAAATGTCAAAGTCGGCAAAACCAAAGTAGCGGTTTCGGGAATGTGCCACCTTCAGTACATTTCACCATGGTATATATGTATGTTGGTGGGGTATGTATATGCGGTGGAGTATGTATGTATGGTGGTGAATATACATATATCAGTGTTGCCATACATGGGCAAAACTGGTAGGTTTTTTTCCATTTGGTAAGTTGGTAGGCTACATTGGATTTTGGTAGGTTCCGCGACATTTATAGTTATTTGCGAAAGATATTAAATATGTATCTCCAAATATTTTAGGAACCATGTTTACACGAATATTTCATCGGTGCCTTCGTATAACGGCGGCCGTAAAGATGTAAATATACATACCTTATTGCCAATATACATATGTATGTATGTACGTACAATATGAATATCCAAGGTATACATATACTATATGTATCTATAACTTAGTTTCAATTGAACTCAACCAGAAACTACAAATGTATGTATTTGTCCTGAAGACTGGTGTGCTGAAAAGGGCTTGTCAATAAACCCACTGAAGTCCTTTCTGTTATTTTATGGCCTTATAACAATTATATTAACAATTTTTATTGAGCTTGAGGCCGTTTTTAATGAAAAACTTATTGTGGAAAAGCAACAATTATTTGAAAAAAATGGTAGAAGTGGAAGCTATTTCGGAAATCACCACATTTCCTCATCAGACTTCTTTCAGTAGGATTCGAAGCGACGATCCCACTGACTCAGCCAGTTGCCTACGCACTGTGCTAAGTTCGCCTTGTAAATTATTCTTGCTTTTTTCCCACTTTTTCATTTGATAAGCCAACACAATCACGCGCAGCTATTCCGCTGCAATTCACACTTGATCATGTAGTTGTTGGTTTTGTTGGTTTTTTGTTAATAATTATATTTTTTTAGAATGTTTAACTTTTACAAGGCGAACTTAGCACAGTGCGTAGGCAACTGGCTGAGTCAGTGGGATCGTCGCACAGTGCCGCCTAAGTGGGCAAAAATCGAAAAATTCGTTATCTGCAATGTGAACTTGTTTGGTATTTTTGTAAAGACAATTTATCCACTAAAAAGAATTAAATAGAAAATTCCCTAAAATATTAATTATATGCCGCCAGGAACCCACAAAAGTCGACAAATTTTACACTAAGAATTTTAATAAGAACATAGCCATGCGTAAGCTCTTCATAGAAAAAATTGTCAAAAATATATTCTTTGAAATAAAATGTTGGTTTGACGTTTCTTGTTTCCATATGGATAGTAGAGAATTACAGCAATTAAAATTTTGGAATAAAATTAAACACAGGATGCCGCAGGTTCCAGAAAACAATTTTTTTTAACAAAATTTCAAAAAATGATAAATTTTAATGGAATTAATAAAAAATATATGTTACAATATGTTAATTTTTATTATTTTATTAAATAGTACGGGCTTTTAGTTTTCAAAAGAAGAAATAAAAACCTGCTCATTTTTTGCACTTTCTGAAGAAAGGCGTTTTTTCCTAATGCATAACATTATTTTTTCATTTTTTGGCAGTGCCTTGAGATCTGCAGGATTCATTCCATTTTCAAAAATGAAGTGTCAGATTAAAAAGCTTGACCTGTGGATAATAGAAGGTTTATTTTTTTTTTAAGAGTTGCCACCTGTTAAAAAATTAGATTGTATTCCTTAGTAAAGAATTGTTGCAAGCATCAATTTTGAATAAATTAGCATTAATATTTAGATTTATCAAANAAGGTTTATTTTTTTTTTAAGAGTTGCCACCTGTTAAAAAATTAGATTGTATTCCTTAGTAAAGAATTGTTGCAAGCATCAATTTTGAATAAATTAGCATTAATATTTAGATTTATCAAAAATTTTGTACTTCTCTAAATTACCGTTATATGGGATGTGGGCGTGGTTATTATCCGATTTTTTAAATTTTCAGCCATTTAGTATGATGTAACAAGGCCAACAACTGTGCCAAGTTTGGAAGAAATTGGTGTAGCGGTTACCCAGATATACACATGTAATCATAAGTGGGCGTGGCTACGCCCATTCTACAAACATTTATAATATTCCTATTTTCCATCTAAAAGTGATTGTAAATATCAATTTTGAGTGAATAAGCTTCAGTTGTTACTAAAATATCGCAGTTTTCGTATTTTTGAAAACTACCGTTATGTAGGAGGTAGGCGTGGTTATTGCCCGATTTTGCGCATTTTTAATACCATCCGTCCTACACCCGAAAGAAGTACACGTACCAAGTTTCATTAAGATATCTCAATTTTTACTCGAGTTACCGCGTACACAGACGGACGGACAGACAGTCACCGCTTAGTCGATTTCTTTTTTCATTCTGATCATTTATGTATACGTTTGTCTATATCTATGTCGATTCGATTTGCCTGTTACAAACAAAGGTTGTTGCGAATATTCGCATTCGCAACCGCGGAGCTTCCGCATTAATTTTAACATTCGCATTCGCTTTCGCATTCGCAATAATCAAGCCGGAGCTTTTGCGAATGTTGTGCAAGTGCACCGAGCTATCAATGGGCAGTCATACATGTTCTCACTTCTACTTGACCGTTGTCGTACGTGAACATTGTCATTTTAATAATATTCTGTTTTTTCTGTGCTTTAAATACCTGAATTGTTTTCTTTCTTCATTATGATTTTTTTGGACCAATCTTAAAAAGCTACTAGACGTCAAAGGAGAAACTGTCCACTGTAATTATAAACCAAATTTTCGAGATTTGCTTTTGATATTACATATATTCGTTTCAACCATTTCAAATGGGGAATTTTGGGGAATTTATTTGTAGCAAAAATTCCAAAAACAGTAATTTTGGTTACTTTGTGGGCAGTATCTTTTTCATAGGGATATACATTGGATCCTTGGCTAAAAACTTCTGTGATAAAACTCTCCCTCTACGTCTTCCTTCTTCGCTATTTAAAGTCAAAGAGTAAGCTCCTACAGAGGGGATTTCCAGCAGAAATGTTCGACGCTTGGCTATTATGAGAATCAATGCTCAAATAATTAAAAAGCTGTATGTCTGAACTTTAATTCGAATGACAGCCACGACTTTGAAAACAGAACTTTGTTCAAAATAGCATACATATTTAGCTAGCTATAAGCACAATTTTTCAAACTAATCGCAGAAGAAAGTATTAAAAATGAATTACAAAAATTACAATAACAAAATGCTGATGACGTTGCAGGTTCCCCAAATTCTGAAACAGCTAAAGAAATTGGATTGAAGAATTATTTTTATAAAGTTTTTGAAAAACCTGACACATCTGGCTTGGCTTGTAAGCGGTGTTTAAAAAACGATCCCGCCATTATCCTAGATTCTTCAAGTTAAGATGAAAGTTAGGAGGACACATCCGACATTTTCAGCCCAGATGCAATTCTCATTACTTTTTATTAAATATAATGTTCCAATTTTTAAATTCAATTACTAAATAAAATAAACATTAAATATTACTATTTTTTTCATTTTTTTACTTACCTAAATAACTTAGTTTACTTACTTAATTTAATTGTTTCTTAAAAATACTTGACATTCGCATTCACATCCGCATCCGCGGATGTTAGCTGTTAGACATCCGCATCCGCATTCGCATTCGCGGATGTCTAAAATTCCAGATTCGCAACATCCCTATTACAAACAACCGTTATGTGAACAAACTTATAATAGCCTTGTGCACAAGTGCGCTCGGGTATTAAAAGTTACAACCACACATACTATAATTAATACAGAGCTACCGCGTATGACTTATTGAGGTGCATGTGCGTACGATATGCATTCGGCAAGTTGCTGGTACTCTAGTAGCATAATGCAAAACGTTGCTTCATAGCTAATACTGTCCCTTATTTAGTGAAACATTAAGGAGCGTTCATACGTATTTTTACAGATATTAAATAGATATCATCGCAATTTTCGATTTTTGTCCAGCTAAATCGTCACTTTTGCCTTATATGCGTCGACAAATAAGTCTAATAGTCTAACGTGAATGGTGACTGGGCTTCAAGCTGTGAAGCACCTAATTTACTAACAGTGAGTTATACATACATACATGTATTGGATTCGCACTGTGGGGAAGTCCGAATAAAATATAGATTTATGCACTATAAGAATAAAAATATTTTTAATAAGGAGGCCTTAAATTAAATAATAAGAAACATTTACCTCAGTTCTAAATGCTCGTAGTTTATGTATCCTTCAATATTTGCTAAACTGAAGACTTGTTTTACGGTTTTATATTTCTAGTTGTTTATCCCGAATTACGTCGGGTACTCTGCAAGTACACATGTATGTATGTGCATTAGGGTTGGCCAAAACCCCAATTTTTTCGAATTCTACTTTGGACCAGGTGGAAAAAGTTGTATCTGCGGTCAGTATCACCTGTGCAAAATTTCATATAATTCATTAAGTTTAGGAAACTGATCAAATACATTTACAAGATCGTATAGTTCACCAGGGAGTGCAATGGGGTATAGTCGTTGTGCTGTGTATGCAGTTACAGTTCCACGGCTATACTCAATCCCGACTCTTGCGTCCTCGTTCGCGTGAGCAACGTGAGCAACCCATGTGCGAGATGCGGTAACCAATCCGAGTGGAGCCCTGGGTCACGGCAGAAAAAGAGGGAGCTTCGGTGGGGCCACTCCGACTTATTCGATTCAAGGGCTCACTGAAGTCTGCAGCATCTGTCCACCAGTAGGTGCGGTTGCAAGCGGGTGTCTGTCTTGGAGCAAGCGGCTCGCTATATAAAAATGTATTTGGTTGTGAAACCACCCCCGTACCAGCAATGGGTTATGCGCTGGGTTTGGGACCCGCCACCCCTTCCAGTGGGGGATGAGACTACGACTTGAGGGGATGCACCTGGAATGTCCGGACCCTTAATGGGGAAGGTGCCTCTGCCCGGCTGGTTGATGTCCTCGTAAAAACAAAAGTTAACATCACCGCCATCCAAGAATTGCGTTGGACGAGGCAAAGCAAGCAATACCTGGGGCCTTGCGACGTATACTACAGCTGCCATGTAAAGGAGCGCAAATTCGGTGTTGGATTTGTGGTGGGAGAGAGACTCCGTCACCGAGTGCTGTTGTTCACTCCGGCGTCTAGCCACGGAATAGAAGGATGAGGTATCCAAGGATCTCTTCTATGAGCGCTTGGATCGAACGTACGAATGCTGCCTCTGCCACGATATCAAAATTGTGCAAGGCGACTTCAATGCCAGGGTGGGCAAGGAAGGGATATTTGGAACCACCGTCGGAAAATTCAGCCTCCACGACGAAACGTCCGACAACGGATTAAGGCTGATCGATTTCGACGGGGCCCGAAACATGGTGGAATGCAGTACTAGGTTCAAGCATAAAAAGATTCATCAAGCTACGTGGATATCTCCGGATCGAAAAACGTGAAACCAAATCGACCATGTTGTGATAGACGGAAGGCATGCTTCCAGTGTTTTGGTCGTACGTACACTCCGAGGGCCAAACATCGACGCGGACCGCTATCTTGTTGTAGCCAGGATACGCACCCGCCTCAATGCAAGGAAAGCTTAACGTCGAAAAGCTGCAATCACAACAGACGGCCAATTTATTCGCCACTCGACTCACACACCTGCTCTCTGAGAGCACTTTTCAACAATCGACATACGCGAGCAGTGGAACCACATTTCCCGTCCATTAAGTACCGCCGCCAAAGGAGTAGTCGGATTTCAGCGAGCCCGAAAGAACAACTGTTACGATGAGGAGTGTCAGGAAGCTGCAGAGAAAAAAGATGCCGCATACAGGGCCACGCTGCGATCGGGCGCAACGCGCGCTATGTGGAACCGCTATAGGGATCTAAAGAGGGAAGCGAGGCGTATTTTCCGAAATAAGAAGAGAGAGGCCGAAATACGTGATTGCTTGAAATGCTGGCCGACAGGAAGAATGCCCGAAAATTTCAAGACCAGGGCGTACTCCTGTAAGAACAATTATGGCGACCTAGTTACCGATGTTCAGAACGTACTTAAATTATGGAGGAAACACTTTTCCGCCCTACTAAATGGTAGCAGCACGGAACTTGTGGAGAAAAAGAACCCGAGCCCGCAGTCGATGATGACCNATATTTGGAACCACCGTCGGAAAATTCAGCCTCCACGACGAAACGTCCGACAACGGATTAAGGCTGATCGATTTCGACGGGGCCCGAAACATGGTGGAATGCAGTACTAGGTTCAAGCATAAAAAGATTCATCAAGCTACGTGGATATCTCCGGATCGAAAAACGTGAAACCAAATCGACCATGTTGTGATAGACGGAAGGCATGCTTCCAGTGTTTTGGTCGTACGTACACTCCGAGGGCCAAACATCGACGCGGACCGCTATCTTGTTGTAGCCAGGATACGCACCCGCCTCAATGCAAGGAAAGCTTAACGTCGAAAAGCTGCAATCACAACAGACGGCCAATTTATTCGCCACTCGACTCACACACCTGCTCTCTGAGAGCACTTTTCAACAATCGACATACGCGAGCAGTGGAACCACATTTCCCGTCCATTAAGTACCGCCGCCAAAGGAGTAGTCGGATTTCAGCGAGCCCGAAAGAACAACTGTTACGATGAGGAGTGTCAGGAAGCTGCAGAGAAAAAAGATGCCGCATACAGGGCCACGCTGCGATCGGGCGCAACGCGCGCTATGTGGAACCGCTATAGGGATCTAAAGAGGGAAGCGAGGCGTATTTTCCGAAATAAGAAGAGAGAGGCCGAAATACGTGATTGCTTGAAATGCTGGCCGACAGGAAGAATGCCCGAAAATTTCAAGACCAGGGCGTACTCCTGTAAGAACAATTATGGCGACCTAGTTACCGATGTTCAGAACGTACTTAAATTATGGAGGAAACACTTTTCCGCCCTACTAAATGGTAGCAGCACGGAACTTGTGGAGAAAAAGAACCCGAGCCCGCAGTCGATGATGACCGACTCGACGTTCCACCGCCTGACTATGACGAGGTACGAATAGCAATAACGCGGCTGAAAAACAACAAGGCTGCTGGAGCTGACAGCCTGCCAGCTGAGCTATTCACGTACGGTGGCGAGGAGTTGATAAGGTGCCTGTATCATCTCTTATGCAGAATATGGTCAGATGAACGCATGCCCGACGACTGGAATTTACGTGTTATCTTCCCAATTTACAAGAAAGGCGACCCCGCCGTTCGCGACAAATACCGCGGGATCAGCCTTCCAAACATGGTTTATAAGGTCTTATCGAGTGTATTGTGCGAAAGACTGAAGCCCACCTTCAATGAACTCATTGGGTCTTATCAGTGTGGCTTTAGACATGAATACGCCAAATCTTGGAAAATACCTGCGAGAAAAGGACCGACACTCACCACCTATTTGTCGACTTTAAAGCCGTTTTTGATATCACTAAAAGGAGTTTCCTATACGCCGCTATATCTGAATTTGGCATCCCCTCAAAACTCATACGGCTATCTAAAATGACGTTGAGCAATACCACCAGCACCGTCCGAATTGGGAAAGACTTCTCCGAGCCGTTCGCCACCAAACGGTGCTTCAGACAGGGCGACTCTCTTTCATGTGACTTCTTTAATCTGATGTTGGAAAAGATAATAAGAGCTGCAGAACTGAACCGCTCAGGAACAATTTACTACAAGAGCGTACAATTGCTGGCTTATGACGATGACATCGATATCATCGGTATCAAAAACCGTGAAGTCTGTTCTGCCTTTTCCAAGTTGGATAAGGAAGCAAAGCGAATGGATCTGGTGGTAAACGAGGACAAGACGAAGAATCTCCTGTCATAAAACAAACCGTCAGCACATTCGCGCCTTGGCACCCACGTCACTATTGACAGTTATAATTTCGAGAAAGTAGAGAATTTCGTTTACTTGGAACCAGCATTAACACCGATAATAATGTCAGCATGAAAATCCAACGCAGAATCACTCTTGCCAACAAGTGCTACTTTGGACTGAGTAGGCAATTCAGGAGTAAAGTCTTCTCTCGACGTACGAAAACCACACTCTATATGTCACTCATCGTGCCTATGCTGGTATATGGCGCAGAAGCATGGACAATGACAATATCCGATGAGGCGGCTCTTGGAGTATTCGAGAGAAAGATTTTTCGGAAGATTTACGGCACTTTACGCGTTGGCGACGGCGAGTACCGCAGACGATGGAACGATGAGCTGTATGAGCTTTACAACGACATGGACACATTGCAGCGAATTAAAATACAGCGGCTCCGCTGGCTTGGTCATGTCGTTCGAATGTTGNATGTGACTTCTTTAATCTGATGTTGGAAAAGATAATAAGAGCTGCAGAACTGAACCGCTCAGGAACAATTTACTACAAGAGCGTACAATTGCTGGCTTATGACGATGACATCGATATCATCGGTATCAAAAACCGTGAAGTCTGTTCTGCCTTTTCCAAGTTGGATAAGGAAGCAAAGCGAATGGATCTGGTGGTAAACGAGGACAAGACGAAGAATCTCCTGTCATAAAACAAACCGTCAGCACATTCGCGCCTTGGCACCCACGTCACTATTGACAGTTATAATTTCGAGAAAGTAGAGAATTTCGTTTACTTGGAACCAGCATTAACACCGATAATAATGTCAGCATGAAAATCCAACGCAGAATCACTCTTGCCAACAAGTGCTACTTTGGACTGAGTAGGCAATTCAGGAGTAAAGTCTTCTCTCGACGTACGAAAACCACACTCTATATGTCACTCATCGTGCCTATGCTGGTATATGGCGCAGAAGCATGGACAATGACAATATCCGATGAGGCGGCTCTTGGAGTATTCGAGAGAAAGATTTTTCGGAAGATTTACGGCACTTTACGCGTTGGCGACGGCGAGTACCGCAGACGATGGAACGATGAGCTGTATGAGCTTTACAACGACATGGACACATTGCAGCGAATTAAAATACAGCGGCTCCGCTGGCTTGGTCATGTCGTTCGAATGTTGTTGTTGAACTCGGCCAAAATCGCTTAAGCGGTTACAGCGCCAAATAAGAAGAAGAAGATGATAGTTCACCAGGGTGGTGAATAGCTAAAACAAAATGATAGAAGCACAGTAGAATTCTTCATTTATTTAATTTTACTTGCTCCACTTTGTAAATCTAATCCAGTGCAAAAGTGAAATCTTAGTTTATCAAAATCCCGAGTCACTATGTTCGTTTACGCTAATCTCCGAAACCGCTTAACCGATTTCAATGAAATTTTGTGGGTGTATGCTGTATGCTGTAATCCGAAAGTTCGTAGTTACGAATTCGTAGCTCCGTTCCGAAAATTTGAAAATTGCTATGCTGTGATCCGATCGTAACTATCAACGGCGTTGCCAGCTAAAACAAAAAATAAAAAACTTAAAAGATAGGATAGTTTTAAACCCGAGAAAAAATATTTTTTTCATCGCTATTTTTTCTATGCTCCCCGCAACGTGCTTATCTTAATATATAACAAGTAAGAAAGTCTAAGTTCGGGAGGAGCCGAACATTAAATACCCGGCGCAAGTATTAAATATATGTTTTTCACCTTTCCGAAAGCTACCGCTACATGGTAAGCTGAGGTGTTTAAATTTTGAGTAAATTAGCGTCCTTAAATTTCGAAATATTGAAGTTTCAAGCATTTCTAAAATTTGCCGTTATATGAAGAGCGGCCGTAATTTTAGTCCGATTTCAATAATTTTCAACGTTTTGCTTCTATGTGGCAAGTACAATGACCAAACCGGGTTTAGTACAAATTGGTACAGCGGTTACCGAGATACATATATGTGATCATAAGTGGGCGGTGCCACGCCCATTTTCCAAAATTTTATCATAAACGTATTTCTTGGTAAAGAGTTGAAATCTTCGATAAATCAGTAAATATTAAAGCTAATTTATTCAAAATTGATGCTTGCAACAATTCTTTACCAAGAAATACGTTTATGATAAAATTTTGGAAAATGGGCGTGGCACCGCCCACTTATGATCACATATATGTATCTCGGTAACCGTTCTACCAATTTGTACTAAACCCGGTTTGGTCATTGTACTTGCCACATAGAAGCAAATTGTTGAAAATTATTGAAATCGGACTAAAATGACGTCCGTTCGTCATATAACGGCAAATTTTAGAAATGCTTGAAACTTCAATATTTCGAAATTTAAGGACGCTAATTTACTCAAAATTTAAACACCTCAGCTTACCATGTAGCGGTAGCTTTCGGAAAGGTGAAAAACATATATTTAATACTTGCGCCGGGTATTTAATGTTCGGCTCCTCCCGAACTTAGACTTTCTTACTTGTTATATATTAAGATAAGCACGTTGCGGGGAGCAGGGTACGAAAATAAACTGTACAAAACAATTCCCATTTGCTCATCGATCATCATATCGTTTGTGGTTTTGTACAGTTTTGTAAATAGTCAGAAACAAATTGTAAGATTCACTGTCATTTTCCCCAACGAGAAACGTTTGCTTTTCGTTTGTGACAATTGTACCATAGGGTACGTTTTATATGTATGCAAACGTTTCAATTACGTGAAAAATAATTTTTTCTGTAAATTTTCATATTCAACTCAATTAAAAAACATTTTTATTTTTTTTATTCATTGCAGCCATTCGTTTTTTATTTGTTTATTGCATATATGTACATACATAAAAATATTTTCCCTGCACGATTCATTTCGTTTGTTGTTTCGTCTGTAACTACTAAACTACTGTAGTGTACTATCGCCAAAGTGAACTCAGCCGTTTTGTTTCGTATTGTACCGAACTGTAAAAGTAATAAACGAAACGAAATAGTAACGTACAATATAGTTTATTTTCGTACACTGGCGGGGAGCATAGAAAAAATAGCGATGAAAAAAATATTTTTTCTCGGGTTTAAAACTATCCTATCTTTTAAGTTTTTTATTTTTTGTTTTAGCTGGCAACGCCGTTGATAGTTACGATCGGATCACAGCATAGCAATTTTCAAATTTTC
>NW_016158057.1:109828-116827 GCF_001687245.7 Rhagoletis zephyria | reverse complement strand
TTTGTATTTCTCGAAATTACCGTTATATGGGATGTGGGCGTGGTTATTGTCCGATTTTAAAAATTTTAGGCGATTTGGTATGCTGTACCAAGGCCAACAACTGTGCCAAGTTTACGGCCGGACGGACCGACGGAAAGTCAGTCACCGCTTAATCGATTTCTCTTTTCATTCTGATCATTTATGTATACATTTGCCTATATCTATCTCTATTCGTTTTGCCTGCTACAAACAACCGTTATGTGAACAAAGTTATAATAACCTTGTGCATAAGTGCGCTCGGTTATGAAAATCCCGTGTCACTGTGTGGCGTACCGAGTCACTATAGTGGATTCTTATTGAAATGCCGGTTCGTATTTTCGCGATGAAAAGAATTCAGCTTAGTAAAACCTAGGAGCGAAAACCCAAAAAACGCGTGGGTTCGTATGTAGTAAACTCATTTTTCCTTTATTAATAAAATTATACATATAAATGAAACTTGGTTGAAGATGTGGATAAGATAGTTCAATGTATGAACGAGCAAAATAAAGAGAATGACAGTTCGTGTGGTATGTTCTCGTATTAATCATTTATGAAAAGCAACATTCTCCCGACAATGGCAACATTGTTGTCATTACAACAATCATCACAATTAATTAGAGAATTTAACAAATTTTGCATTTATATCGCAAGTGACGACGAGAATAAGTGACGAGAAACAAATTCGAATGGCAAGTTACTTAGTTTCTGGTTGATGAGCAACTACTGGTGCCAACGCGAGTTTTACGATTGGTCTTCTGAGCGTACCCGGGGCTGTTTTAACTGCTACAACCCGAATGAGATCAGCGCTTCCTCGATGTAATGAAACGACGCGACCCATGGGCCAATGACCAACTGGAAAACGGTCATCTTTGATGATAACCAAATCGTTTTCATTGATGTTCGGTTTCCTTTCTTGCCATTTGGTTCGAATCTGCATGGTGGACAAAACATCTCCCTTGAATCGCTGCCAAAAGTGCTGAACCATTTGGTCCATCAACTGATGTCGTTTGATTGGATTCGGTTCACATTCTGGTTGAGGTCGTGATAAAAGAGCGTTTCCAGTGAGAAAGTGTCCGGGTGTCAATGCAGTGAAATCGTTAGGGTTGTCGGTAATCGGCGAAGTCGGTCGCGAATTCAGCACAGCCTCAATGCGGGCTAAAACAGTTGAGAATTCCTCGAATGTAAGTTTGGCCTTTCCGATGACTCTTGATAAATGAAATTTCATGGATTTGACCGCTGCCTCAGCCAAACCATTGAAATGAGATGCTCCTGGTGGGCTAAAATGCCAAAGCTGGTATGATTTCTTTTTTAACTGATTAGAGATATTCGGCGTAAAGTCGTTGATTCTCGTTATCAGCACCAACAAAATTTGTTCCACAGTCGCTAAATACGTCATGGAAAAATCCACGCCGGGCGATAAATCGGTCAAATGCGTGAAGGAAGGTTTGTGTCTTGAGATCGCCAGCTGCTTCTAAGTGAACAGCCTTTGTGGTCATTCAGGTAAACACAGCGACGTAGCCTTTGTATGATTTTTGACCGCGCCCTCTTGAAGAGCGAATGTCGTATGGACTTGCGTAATCGATGATTGTTGTTTACACGTGCAGTAAGTAACGCACCCATTTGTTGTTGCGATAAAACTGGGCGCACATTGAAACAACTGACACAGTTGCGGATTAGGCGACGGGCAAAATTTCGTACGTCAAGAATCCAATAATTTTGGCGAATTTGATTGACAGTTACTTGGGGTCCTCCGTGTAATGTGAGGCGATAGTAATAGTTTGTGATTAGCGTTGCGATGTGGCTCTTGGAAGGTAGTAATATTGGAAATTTCTCTTCGAAAGACATAAAAGCATTTTGCAAAGACCATTAACAAGAAGAAGATTACTGTCGTCGAGGAATGGATTAAGTCGATACAATTTGCTAGTTTTTGGAATTGGTTTTTTGCTTCGAATTGTTTTGAGCTCAGAGGAGAATTCGTTTGCTTGAATCCAGCGAATGAGTGAATGTTCGCTGTGCTGAATTTCGAGGACAGTAAGAGGAGCGACTTGTTGAATTAGTTGGCTTGTCGGGACCGAGAGCGTTGCAACTAATGGACGTGGCAATTTTAGCTTGATTGACGAATGGCGTATGCGACAGCACGACGAAGGCGATTGAAATTCGAAAACCGTTGAATTATTATGTCTGCGCTGCAAACTTCATTGATGGTGAGATTTATTGCTTTGAATCATGCACGAAGTTCAGCTTGATCGTCGTTATGAAGTTCGAATGGTGAATCTGACCACTCAGCTTGAGGCAGGGAAAGAAATGTTGGTGCATGCCACCATAGTGATGAATCTCGCAATTTGGCAATGGTTAAACTCCGACTATTGAGGTCAGCGGGGTTTTCTTGAGAAGATATATGATGCCATTGGTGAACCTTAGTCGACGATAGAATTTTGTGAACGCGATTGCAAACGAAGACCACCCAACGATTCGGATCTCCTCGAATCCATGACAATACAACGCTCGAATTGGACCACAGAAAAACTTTATCGAGCCTGAGTCTCAATGATTGTTTGACCACATCAAGTAGGTTGACTGCCAACGCCGCACCACATAATTCCGCTCGAGATATTGTTAAAGGTTTCCACATTGGTGTTAATTTACTTTTTGCAACTAACAAATTTACATGGATAGGTTCGTTTACGTCAAAAACACGGAAATAAATTGATGTAGCATATGCCTTGTTTGAACTGTCGCAGAAAACGTGAAGTTGGTTATTTGTGTTAGTTGACGATGTATTGATCCAGCGAGGAATTCCAGTATCCTTGATTAACTGAAGTTGATCCATGGTTCAAACTGTATGTCGGTAGAAGTGATGGGCTCATCCCAATCAAATTTCTGCTCCCATAGCTTGTTCAGAAAATTTTTTCTTTGGTGACGAACGGATTCAGCCAACCGAGTGGGTCAAAAAGGCGAGCGACTGTTAAAGAGACGTTACGCTTTGTGAGTCGCTTCTCGGTCAGAAAGTTGATTTAGAACATGAATAAGTCGTTAATGCTTGACCACCCTAAATCGAGTGTTTTAATAGCGTCTTCAGCATTGAATAAACACACGGTGGTTTCATCGCGATATTCGATCGAAGTTGTTGAAGGATTTCTGGGGAATTACTTGCCCATTTACGAGGTTCAAACCCAGCTCCTCGCAACTGTTTAACAAGCACTTGAATCATTTTGATTGCCTCTTCGATTGTCTCGCTACCAGTGGTGACGTCATCTACGTATGTTTCGAAGTTAAGAGCGATGTAGACTGCTGGTGAAATTACCTTGACTTGCTCGGCAAACATTTTAATGGTTTTGATTGCCTGATACGGCGATGGTGCAAGACGAAACGTGACAGTTTGAAGAGCGTATGTTTGAATACCCGAATTTGCATCGTCCTGCCACAAAATATACTGGTAATGGGTGTCGTCTGGATGCATATCGATACAACGATACATTTTCTCAATATCTGCGATAAAAGCATATTTATGCGTTCGCCGGTTCAGAATAATAGAAATCAAATCGGCTTGCAAAATGGGGCCGGGGGTCAAAATATCGTTCAGTGATTTTCCGTTTGTCGACTTGGCTGAGCCGTCAAATACTTGACGAAGTTTCGTGGTGAGACTGGTTTCCTTGAACACGGCATGGTGGGGCAAATAATAATGTCGATCGTTGGGCTTATGGATTAGTTTGACTTGATTCAATTGCTTGTATTCGTTAAATACCTTGGAATATGCTTCTTTGAATTTTTCATCGCGCCCGAAGGGGCGATTGAAAACGCTGGAGTGCCGTTTCGTAAGACGCGCCCAATTCGATTGATGGATCCAGGTAGGATATAAACGGTAGACGGACCATGAATTTCCCATTATGTTGACGAATGGTAGTTTGGTCATAAAACCTCTCTGTCCACTCATCCTCTTTGGACATTGACCTTCCTATCGGTACCTCCTCCAATTCATGAAATCTCGTGAGGTATTCAACAACTTGAGTGGTTGAAATATGGTAGCAATTAGTCAATGGCAAGGTTAGCACATGATTTTGTTGAAACAATTCCCTAAACAACATCCATCCCAAAGGCGTGCATTGAGCAACAGCTCAAAGACTTCACCCTTGCGCAGACCGTCTTTAAGAATTCGGCCGTATACATCACCAGCCAATAACATACCGATTTGACCGGGAGATGCATAATGAGGATCCGCCAGCGATAAATTTTCAAGATGTGGCCACGATTTTACTGCGAGTGGATGCAAAGGAAACTCTGATGTGATTGATGGAAGAACTGCGAATTTCGCTTTAAGGTTGAAATTTGGATTGACAACCGATTGAATATTGAGGATTAATCCTTTATCGGCGATCCTGTATTGAGTTTCGCCCATGGGGCGGTAGCCTATGCAGAATGGAATGAAAGCCAATTTTAGTCATTGAGCAACCTGCTTTGTGACAATCGATTGTTGAGATCCATTATCGATTAACGCACGAAGACGTATAAGCTCACCAGATGCATCAACCACATTTACAATTGCAGTGGCAAGGAGAATCGTTGAGTTTGTATGCACCAAATTATTTGAAACAATTTACCATCGGGGCATGGTTCACGTGAGATGAAGTCGATGCTATGTCTGGATTTCGAAACGGGGGTGCATTCGATGGTGAACTTGATTTGTTGAAATGAAGCAGAGTGTGATGTCTACCACCACATGTGAAACAAATGTGTTTGCTGGTGCATTGTGTTAATGTTGAATGCCCTAAACAGTTAAAACACAGCTTCTGTTGATTTGCAAACTCTTTACGTTCAAATGGTGTCAATTGTAAAAACTGTAGGCACTTGCGAAGAACATGCAGACCCTTACACCCTTCGATCGGACAGACGATTGACTTTTTTGAGACATGAAGATTTCGTATATCCTTTCTGCCAGATGATTTATTTGAGGAATTGAGGGATTTTGAATGTGACGGTGATTTAGAAGTGTTGTTGTTACTTGGGTGTGCGGCCAGAAATGTCGATTTGAGAAAATCGAGAAGTTGCTAAAGTTTTTCAACTGTCTTCGGTTCCTTGCGATACCTTTCAAAATCGAAGTGTGTAGCTGATGATAGCTTTTCGAGTAAATGGAACGCAAAAAACTCGGAATTTTCCTCGGTATGAAATTTGAGGTTTTCCAATTGAACAATACATGCACGCACAGAGTCATGTAATGATTTCAATTCAGTTGCTGATTCACGTTGAGTGTAAGTCGGCAAATTCATGAATTTTCTCATGAATGCTGTGAACAGAACTTGGTCATTACTATAACGATCTTGTAAATCTCTCAAGGCCTCGTCATAAGTATCGTCCATAACTGCCAAATGAGCGATAGACGGTGTCACGTCTGTGGTTAGAAACGATTTTAGATAAACAAATTTTTGATGTTTGAACAGCCTTGGATTATTATGGATTGCCTTAAAGGATGCAAAAAACGTTGGCCATTCGGTATTTTCGCCATTGAATCTTTCTATTTTCAACTCAGGAGGTCTCAATGAGCTATCGGTGTGGACTTCGCGTATAATTGTATTAATAGTTTCGGTTGCCGGAGCAGCCGAGATAGCAGAAGTGGCGGAAGTTGCTGTTGTTGCGTGAAGATCGGTGTGTAATTGGTCGAATGCACTTTCAATATGATCGATTGCATCCGCAAAGATATCTCCCAAAGATATCTCTTTTGAAATATTCATCGTCGATAGATAAACTTGAACGCACCAACGTTCGATAATTTGCGTTGAAAGTCTTAAGAGATTGTGCGATTCGATTGAGACGTGTCATGAACTGCCCCTTAGAATGTCTGCCTCGGCCGTCTTTGTCGAGGATTGGTCGCTCTTTACGTAGTCGTTCGAGTAAATCGAGTTGTTCTGCTACCAGTTGCTCTTCGTCAGTGAAGGCCGCTGATTTGGCAGCCGTGGAATCGTCGTCCGACATGTCGAATAAACAATTGCCAAACGAATATGTTAAAAGTCAGTTACCTCGAAAGTCTGCGTTTTAGAGGTTTCGACCCGTCCTTTTGTTGATGATTGTCTGCAATAGATATCCAGCAGTGCTGGGTATACGCTCTGATGATTCCCGATGAAAATAGTTTTTGATGAAGTGGGCTGTCCCCTTGAGCGGTGTCCTCTTACGATAATGAATGCCAAAAGGTTGCGAGAATAAAATTTGCTGTGTCTTTTTGCACATTCAACGATGAAGTTATGATGTACTATTGGAATGTATAAAATTTCCAAATTCCAGAGAGTCAATGATTTATCCGTGTACGGAGTGGTTGACAAAACGTGCTTGTTAAGGTTACGTTACCATTCTTCGCAAAACACGTGGGACAGAAAGACGTGAAAAATTCACCTGCGTAATTAGCAACTCAATACAAGAAAAAGCGTAATAAATTAAAACTTGAATTTATTACTATACTAAGAACAAAATTTTATTCAATTAAATATCAAAAAGAAAACTATTAAAACACAAGAAAGAATAAAGAGACTACTACATAAAATGGATGATGAGGACGAGGGGTCATTTGACCCCTCGCATACTGCAGACCGGAGATCGAGAAGTAGGAGTACAATTAGAAAAAGAACAAAGAATGAAACACACATACCAGAGATGACTATAGCACCGATCCAGGGCTCAATAATGCAAGCAANTCGAGAAGTAGGAGTACAATTAGAAAAAGAACAAAGAATGAAACACACATACCTGAGATGACTATAGCATCGATCCAGGGCTCAATAATGCAAGCAACCAACACAAAAAATAACCTTAATACTAACCAAGTAAGTACAAATGAATATAAATACAATGACAAGCACATGGGACCATTCATCGTATACCTCGACAAACGTGCGGAATCGGGAGAAAGAAGACCCATCAACGCAATCAGTGTTTCTAAAATGCTTGTAACGCTTAATATTAACGATGTAGAAGATGTATTTAAAATTGGCTTTG
>NW_016158057.1:90446-109818 GCF_001687245.7 Rhagoletis zephyria | reverse complement strand
TAAAGTGATATTCCGAAATGCAGCGGCAGCAAACAATTTTTGTACGGACAAGAGGTTACATAGCTTGGAATATACCCCAAAAATTTTTGCGCATCTGGTTTCAAAAATGGGAATCATTTTTGATATACCGACGGATATTGACGAAGCAGGTTTGGGTAAGGAAATCAGATCATCTGTTCCTATTCTTAAATTTATAAGAATATACAGGAAAACAGAGGATGACGAAAGAATACCCACAAAAAGAGTAAAAATACTATTTGATGGACTTGAAATACCAAACGAGGTCATATACGCATACACAAAAATTCCTGTTAAACACTATATTTCATTTGCACAATGTTATAGATGTTTTAGATATAATCACTTTACTCAACATTGCAAGGCACAAAAGGATATATGTCAAAACTGTAGTGATGTACGAGAAATAAATCATCTATGCCACAACACAAAATGTATCAACTGCGAAGGATCTCACAAAGCCACTGCCAAAGAATGTCCGGCTAGAATCAAAGCATACAACATTAAAAAAATTATGACGATCGAGAACCTTAGTAGTGGAGAAGCCAGGAAAAAATACACGGGCATATTTGGGAATAGATTTGATCTCCTTGAGGAAAGCAACAATGGTGGCTTCCCTACATTACCGTCCAAAAATATTCGAATCACTCAAAACAATACAAAAGAAGCAGCAAAATTTTTACACAACCAATATCCATTCTCAAAAATGATAAAAACTAATTTCAATAGAGAAAGAGAAATTAAAAATGCGGATGAAACTATGAGACTATGGAAACAAACACTCCAAGAGGAAACAATACAACAACAAATACCTCAAAACATCACTATAATAAAAACGCCTAAACTGCAGCAGTTAGAAAAACACTTTGAAAAACAAACGGATACAATTAAAGAATCGGCTCAACAAATTAATTCAATACTCACACAATGGTCAAATGACAATATGGACAAGGAGATCAGAGAAGTACTATATAAGGTTCAAGAATGCTACAAACTAATTAATGCGCTAGCGGACACGGAAATTATTAATCAACTAATTACTAATGAAATTGCTGCAATTTAATATTCAGAGTTTAAAAAAAGAAAATAACAAGGAATTATTAGAATTGTCACTAGATGAACACAATATAGATGTTGCTATATTATGCGAAACATGGCTCAATGACAATAGCTGCACAAGCTTACAGAAGTATAATTTTTATGGCAAATATAGACCGGACGGATATGGAGGTGTGGGAAATACATTGCCAAATCCGTAAAATATTCAATAATAAAAACAAATACCACTGCTGAAGTAATAGGCATTACCACGCTGAATCTTAAAAACAATATAAATATATTTTGTATATATTGTCCACCTGACATGACAAACAATTTATTCAAAAATGAAATCGAAAAAATATTTATAATGGCGGGAAATCTTAGGAAAAAGACAATTATCGGTGGCGACTTTAATTGCAAATCTACTGTGTGGGGAAGTGCATGCAACAACACTAAAGGGAGCATGTTAGAAGCATTTGCATTCGACAACTTTATATGCCTGAATAATGGCAACCCTACATTCCACACTGGGACACATGAATCACATCCAGACATAACATTTTCAAACATTAACCCTGGCAATATCAAATGGTCGGTGCTTACAAGCAAAATTACTAATAGCAACCACCTTCCTATTACTATAGAAATCAACAGCATACAAATACCTAAGGCTAATGGGCTGTTTTTGCTTACGCGTAAAAGCACATTTAGCGCATTTAGCTCTAAATGCTACTCTAAATGTACATTTATCCATACAAAATTCGTCACCTAAATGCAACTAAATGCAACTCCATTTTTGCATTTAGAATCTAAATGCTAAAAGCAACCCTGTGATCTTCCAAAATTTCCACGATTCGAACATGGTTTAATGAGAAGAAGTGGCAACATTGCTTTTTCGAGTATACAGTCGCTAGCTGCGTTTCAGTGATCGCCGATCGAGATTTCATTTATTATTTTACATTATTTGGATAAAGAAAAGTTACGCAAATTAAACATCGATATGATGCTGATAGAAATCTGGATTAATTTGTGATCAACTCTGTTTGCTTTGTTTCCTAATTAAGTGTGGAAATTATAATTGACAGCACCGACAAATGAATATATACACAAACAAATGTTTGGTTATGGTTAAAATAATTCAAGTTTTTGTATTGAATTTTCGGTTTAGAATTTATTTTTTCCTTTTCAGTAGGGATTTTTGGACATTATCTTTTCCGTGAGAATTTATCGTAATAGATACGGATCTGAATAAGCGACTGGAACACGGCTGTTTGTCAAAAGCATACGATTTCGAACTCGCGTAAATGTACATTTGCTAAATGCGATAGCATGAACGCTCTTCGAAAACAAATGTTCGAAAGTGCTAAATGTTGCATTTTAAATGCAGCAAAAACGCTAAAGAATAATACAATGCAAACTAATTGAAGAAATCAAAAACTGTAATTTGGGCAATACATTACATGAAGCAACTGACGCCCTAAACAAAATTAAACGTAATAATACAATACAAATTAAAGACCAAAATAAATATGTCCCTAAGAAATGGTGGAATAAAATAGACAGACTATACAAGTTAAGAAACAATGCGCGGAAGAGATACGAAACATACAAGAATTTTGCAAACCTTTGTAAATTAACAGATGCACAAAAAAACTTACAAGCGGAAATTGCTAAACGGAAAAAGGAAAACTTTAATGACTTAATAGATGAAATAACTGCAACAAGAGATTCTAAACAGATGTGGAATAAAATTAATAGTATTAAAAAATACGGAAGTACAAAAAAAATTATCAATACAAATCTAGAAAGCGGTGAACTACCTGAAATGACACTAGAAAATTTCAATAAGTACCTTCTAAACAGAAAACCTGACTCAGCGGCGGGATATGATGGTATATCATACAGAATGCTCCAAAATCTACCAAATGACCAAATAAAATGTCTATTTAATATAATTAACAATATATGGAAAGAGGAGAAAATACCTGACGAATGGAGAATAATAAAAATAATACCTATTTTAAAACCTAACAAAGAACCGGACAACATAATCAATTACAGACCAATTGCACTACTGCCAACTATTTACAAATTATTAGAAGGAATAATCAAACTACACCTCGAAAACACCACGAACCAATTAGACCTAATACCTCAACGTTCATATGCATTCAGAAAAAGAAGATCTACCACGTTTTGCATTAATGATGTCATTAATACAGTACTGTCCCTAAAAAGCAAAAATAATCAAGTTGCAGGAGCATGTATTGATATTGAAAAAGCATATGATAATGTAAATATCAACAAATTAACTAAAATATTACTGGATATGGGAATATCACATTCAATATCGCGATGGTTACAAAATTTTCTAAACAACAGAATACTAAAACTAGGCAATAACTCAATAACAACAAGTAAAGGACTACTACAGGGAAGTAGCCTTAGTCCAGTACTCTTCAATCTATATACGGCTGAGCTACACAACATTAATGACGCTAACACAAACTTATTCCAATTCGCAGATGATTTTTTTATAATCACGGCACACAAGAACTTCAACACCATAAAAGAAAATCTCAAAAATAAAATAGTAGAATTCACCAATAACTGCAATCAAATAAACCTAAAACTTAATTTAAACAAAACTAATGTAATACACTTTAATAACAAGAAACAACAACTAGACATACAAATAAACAACATAAATATAAATCAAGTAGACTCAATTAAATACCTTGGAAGATATATATCTAAAAACAACTCTGCCAATATTCATGTAAATGAAATAACTAACAAAATTCACAAAGATTGCAAATTTCTGAATATCCTGAGTGGCTGCAAATTTGGAATATCACCAAGCAAAGCTTTACAACTTTACAAAGCGTTTGCTAGAGCAAAAGCAGAATATGCTGCTTCCTCATTCGCAAATCTAAGCAAAACGGCATCAACAAAACTGGCAAGCTGTAACAATAGAATACTAAGGAAATGCTTGGGACTCATTCGATCAACACCAACGCATGTGGCTTATCACATGGCCGCTGAATTACCCCTGGAATACAGATTTAGATTAACAACAGCCAAAGACATAATTAAAAGTTTTGCTTACGAACTACCAATCACAGAAGTACTCTCACAGGATAATTTATCCTTCAATACCAGCTATACCACTGTCTTTAAACAGTATGATGACATCTTCCGAAACATTGTAAAAATACCAACGCTTTCCAATACATCTAACAAAACAAAAATTGACACAGAATTCTTCAAGGGAATGGTAAATTCGAAAAAGAATGCGAGCAGTGAACAAATTCAACAATTATTTATTACCAAAATTGAAGAACTTAAAAGCAAAGAGTTAGAAATAATATTCACGGATGGTTCAATTAAAGAAATCACAACAAATGCAGCTTTTTTCCACGAACGTACCAACACTATAAAAGCTTTTTACATAAACAAGATTTTGTCATCCATGTCTGCTGAGATAATTGCCTTTGATAAAGCTATCGATTTTGCTACCTCGCTTCAATACCAAAGAGTTGCCATATTGACAGATAGCAAATCAGGAGCATTGGCGCTATTAGATGAAGAGACGAACAATAGCTTAATAATAAACTTAATAAATAAAATAAACACAAGTAATATCATTACATTGGAAATACACTATATCCCAAGTCATAGTGGAATTCATCAAAACTGCGTGGTGGACAGAGCTGCAAAACTTGCTAATATCACTGGTGAAGAGATAACTATCGAATGGAATATAAAAGATGCCATAAAAGAAGTTGGAAGACGATTGGCCTCTGAATGGCAAGAAAAATACTCTGAAATTAGTATGATAAAGGGAAAAAATATTACACTATATTTCCTAAATTATTAAAAAGACCATGGTTTCACAAATTAGTCCCAAATATAGAGGCAAAACAAATAAAACAAATAAATAGAATATTATCGGGACACGCATTCTGCAGACATACGTTAGCAAAATTTAAGGTAGTAGATGATCCTCTATGTGAAATTTGCAATACAGAAGAAACTCCAGAGCACATCATACTCAAATGCAATAAATATGACAACATTAGAGCACATCATCCAAAATTAATAGCACACGCCTCTTTTGAAGAATTACATAAAATGGAAGATTCAAAAACATACATTATATTATCTGAATTCCTTAAACATACACAAATACTACTATAAAATCATACTTATATAAAACCACATAATATTCAAAACAATTACACCCAAGATAGCAAGACAGACAATATCCAATAAATAAATTGCATACGAGATGATTTACTACATCAAAACACATAAGTACTAGTCATCGATATCAACTCATAAGAATCGCTTTCAAATAATCGGTGGTGGCGCTGTAATTCTTGGAATCGGCCAAATAAATCTCTTCAACCGTGATATCGGTGCAAGAGTAACTTTAAAGCACTATAAAAAAAAAAAAAAAAGGTTACGTTACGAAACAATCGACCGGTGTCGTGAAACTTGAATTTATTAGGAAATTTACTGAAACTAAAAAACCTTCGCAAAACCCAAAATGCCGGTTCGTATTTTTGCGATGAAAAGAGTTCAGCTGAGTAAAACCTAGGAGCGAAAAGACAAAAAACGCGTGGGTTCGTATGTAGTCAACTCAATTCTCCTTTATTAAAAAAATTATACATATAAATGACACTTTGTTCAAGATGTCGATAAGATAGTTCAATGTATGAACGAGCAAAACAAAGAGAATGACAGTTCGAGTGGCATGTTCTCGTACTAGTCATTTATGAAAAGCAACACACTGTGTTCGTTTACGCTAATCTCCGAAACCGCTTAGCCCATTTCAATGAAAGTTTATGGTTGTGTATTGTTGGTTCCAACTTAAAAGATAGGATAGTTTTGAAACCGAGAAAAAATATATATTTTTTTGCATCGACATTTTTTTATGCGCCTCGCAACGTGCTGATCTTAATATATAAAAATCCCGTGTCACTGTTTTCATTTACGCTAATCTCCGAAACCGCTTAACCGATTTCAATGTGGGTGTGTATTGTTGGTTCCAACTTAAAAGAAAGGATGGTTTTGAACCCGAGAAAAAATATTTTTTTATGCTCCTCGCAACGTGCTTATCTTAATATACAAAAATCTCATGTCACTGTGTTCGTTTACGCTAATCTCCGAAACCGCTTAACCGATTGCAAAGAAATTTTGTGGGTGTGTATTGTTGGGTCCAACTTAAAACATAGGATAGTTTTGAACCCGAGAAAAGATATTTTTTTATGCTCCTCGCAACGTGCTTATCTTAATATATAAAAATCGCGTGTCACTGTATTCGTTTACGCTAATCTCCGAAACCGCTTAACCGATTGCAAAGAAATTTTGTGGGTGTGTATTGTTGGGTCCAACTTAAAACATAGGATAGTTTTGAACCCGAGAAAAGATATTTTTTTATGCTCCTCGCAACGTGGTTATCTTGATATACAAAAATCTCGTGTCACTGTGTTCGTTTACGCTAATCTCCGAAACCCCTTAACCGATTTCAATGAAATTTTGTGGGTGTGTATTGTTAAAAGATAGGATAGTTTTGAACTGGAGAAAAAATATTTTTTTTCATCGACATTTTTTGTGCTCTTTGCAACGTTCTTAAAATTCCCGTGTCGCTGTTTTCGTTAACGCTAATTACAAACTGCCCATATGCGAAGCGGGGGTTTTCCAATGCTATTCGCGGCTACGTTTCATATGTATGTTTATGTTGGGGAGAAATAGGAAGGATAGCAGCAAAATAATGTACTATGTATTTAAACATATACATAAGCATGCGCACATCAACAGGAACAAAAAATTTGCCATTTGGATACCATCCAATGTTATCCATGCCCCTGGCTGATGTTTGAACCGTAACCAGAGATCGTTTTTTTTTTCAAACGTATTGAACACTAATAACAATATTTTGTAAATTTCGATATCAAATGAAACGTAAGAAACAATATGGATCTTCACACCGAGCTCGGTATTCGGTAACTCGGTGTCCGGAAATTTTTTCTAATGTATTTTGTTTGTGCAAAATAGTGTTACACAAACAAAATACATGGGAAAAAATTACCGATCACCGAGTTACCGACAACGTCCGCCCGGATTTACTAGTTTTTTTTTTTTTTAATTTGCATGTAACTCTTCGCCCTTCTTTCACAAAAATTACTTCAGAAACGGGAAGGTGGAATTCCAGGCACTCCCAACCCAACCAACTAACCGTAAGGGAGCCTAGCCACTTAAGAAAGGCAAGCATAATCTTNAAACTCGGTATGGTTATTGTACTTGCCACGTGTAAGCAAAACGTTGAAAATTATTGAAATCGGACTAAAATAACGGCCGATTCTCATATAACGGTAAATTTAAGAAATGCTTGAAACTTCAGTATTTCGAAATTGAAGGACGCTAATTTACTCAAAATTGATACACCTCGGCTTACCATCTAGCGGAAGGTTTCGGAAGGGTGAAAAAACATATATTAGTACTTGCGCCGGGTATTTAATGTTCGGCTCCGCCCGAACTTAGACTTTCTTACTTGTTTTAAATTGTTTTTATTTTCAGCCGAGAAGATAGGGTATTCCTTATGAAACCATCTCTTTCTTCCCATCACACATTTTTTTTAAAGCCACGTGACAAGTTGCACTGTGCGCTCTACTGCCAGTGTGTAGCAGGGAGAAGCAAGGAGTTTTTCCTTGAACTTATCCAAGAAATCAATGGCCTCTTCAATATCTTGCTCTGAAAACTCAGCCAGCGTAGGGGTCCAGTGAATAAGTTCCGGATAATCTTTTGCCATGAAATTAATTATTGGGACGCAAAATTTTCTTTTTTTCTGATTTTGTCGAGCTCTTTTGATTATATCGACAGCTCGTCCCCTTAATTTGTTCCTTGGATCTACGAACATTGCCATTCGTAAGTTTTCTGGATGCAGAGCAAAACCATTCGTTTGAACGCAGGGTTCCACTACGGCTTCTCGCAATGCTTCTGGTAAGAATCTGGACTCACAGATGGTTCACCACACGTAATAACTGCTATGATAAAACTGCCAATTCTGTTTGATTATGAACCATATCTTTGCGTCAACTGCAGAGTATATAACCAAGATTTGCAATATGCTGGAGGGCTTGTGTTCGGACACATATAAAAGAAGAATCCTATTCGTAGTAGTTAGCCACCGAGCATGGCAAAGGGCTTCTGGATCCCGATTCGCAAGGTTATCTGGAATATGACCGCTACAAATAGCATGGCACTTTTCCAAGAGATATTTTTGATCAGTACTGAGACGTTCTGGGTCGATATCAGGTATGTAAATACCTATTTTTTAAATTTCACGACTTCCCTTGTACTACCATTAAGATAGGTAATGAGATGCCTAAGAGGAAGTTCATTAAAATGCAAGATGCAAATTTACCACTGAAGACTAAAGCCTAAGTGTTTTTCAATCAGTATAATAACGCGACCAATATTCCCTGTTTTTACAGATTTGCCATCAACGCCAATAATCTTTATTTTACTGCCTCTATTAGGGGTAACGTGTCCTTTAGGCGTCCTTTATTTTGAAAAAAATATATATAGGACAGGGGGTTAAAATAAAGCACTGTCCTTTAAAATAAAGGACGAATGGTCACCGTACTTATACTGCACTTTTATAATCCCTTTATTGGCTTTACATCACTTTGGCGAAGAAACGGTGTTCAAAAAGTTTGTTTGATTAATTGCTTAAGCTTAAGAGGATTTCTCATTTTTTGTACAGGTAATACTGACCATAGATACAACATTCCCATAACATTCCCTCAACAATCCGTCCCCCCCCCCCCCGGGCCAAAATCAAATTGGAAAAAGTTGGGGGTTTCCACCCACCCTAATGTACATATCTAAAGAAAATGTTGTGCATACTTTCAGTGTATTTTAATGAACGTCAGCATCAATCGATGGCTTGGCAAAGGTATGGCCTTCAAAGGCCCTGTAAGTGAATCTTGCGACCACACGATTGCTTTTAAAAGCTTCAACAGAAATGTTTTGATTTTTGTTATCGATTTTTGCTAGCACATACTAGCTATGTAGATTCAATTTTAGCAGAATAAACCGTTAAACGCCGGGCATATGTTTGTATGTAGAAGAAGCATAACGATTCTCGTATAAAGTGCACCGTGGAAAAAAAAATACGCTAACAGTTGCTGACAATCAAGCCCCACACACATTGACAGAAATATTGTATTATGTATGTACATTAGGGTGGTCCAAAAATGCATGTGAAAAAGAAAGGTCGGAATTTTTATGCTCTCACCCCCTAGGATTGTTCTATACCGAAAAAAATATACCCTTATATTTTATTTTGAAATCAAAAAATATTTGCTTAAGGCGCCTAAAGTTTTCCATGTATTTTTTTTGTGGAAAAAACAACTTTTCATAGAAATGGTATAGAATAGTTAAAAATCAATATTTTTCTACCAGAAAACTCTGTTTATCTGCCGGAGATTCCCAGTAATAGCAACTAATTGTTTATTTAACCATTTCTTCAATGCAACTGTAATTTATAGGTCCGCCAAAAACCCACAAAAACCCCGAAAAATGCAATGGGGCGACCAATAAAAAATCGTTAGTACTAAAAAATGGTTAAATAGACAGATGGGTATTATTATTGAAAGTCTCCTGAAGAGAACCAGAGTTTTCCGATCGAAAAATATTGACTTTCAAGAATTCTATACCATTTCTTCGAAAAAGTTAATTTTTCCCATATAAAAATACACGGAAAACTTTGAGCGCTTTGAGCGACCTCTAAATAGTTTTTGATTTCAAAATAAAAAAATAAGGGTATACTTTTTTCGATATAGAACAATCCTGGGGGTGAGAGCATTACAGTTCCGACTTTACTGGTTTTGGACTACCCTAATGTACATACTATGTACTTAATTATGTGCGGATCAACAGCATATGCAAAATGCGTTCAGTTGATGTTCGCAGTTAAGCGCTCCGCCGATACCAAAATAGCCAAATCGTGTGCTAACATATCGTACTTGTACACATCACGCGAAAACATGTGCGCCAAATGTTCCAAGCATCCGGCGTCACGAAAAAAATAACCGCCAACAAAACACTCACTGAAACTAAAGAATCTCAATAAAAAAAACACTTCCGTGCAAATCATTCCTCCTTCGCACGAAGTATAAACATTCACTTTCACACAATACAGTGGAGCGCAAGCTAAAGACACCAGCGAATAACACTGAACGTACGAGTTTGTTCGCAAACGCGTTGAGAAGATGTGCTGTACCGTAGATCAGCGGCACAACCGCGCGCCACGTTTGTTTACTTCGAACTGAAGCCGGCTGATTGCTGGGTGCATCCCGCGATCGTCGCCGGGTATATTTCCTTCGTTGCCGCGTTTGTTTTGTTTTCTGAATGTTGTTTGGTTACTTCATCCGCGGGACTGCTTTGCCGTACCCCTTTCATGTTGAGCCCGTGTATGCTGGTTTAGCGACACGTGCTGATCGTGGGAGAGAGGCTATGTGACATGTAGTGAAAAATTAACACGAGAGACGGGAGAAAAAATGAAAATGAACAGCTTTGGCAGCAGCGTTGCCACTAACAATTTTTTCCCCTACCAATTTTCTTCCCATATCCGACCAAAATCGTTTCAACCTAGGGATGTAAATTACGGTGAAAACATCGATGTTTGAAGAATCGATGTTTAGAAAAATTACATCGATGTTTTTACAGATTTTTCTAATTTTTATTCAACCTGTGTGCTGATTCAAAAAGTTGAACTAACGGTAAAGGTTACTGTTTCTTACAAAGATGCTCAACAAACTATAGGAGTGTACTCTTACGCCCAACTATCTAAAGTTTAAGAACACTTTTGCTGGTTTGGCGTTCTCGTACCCAAAAAACTTGCAAAGTAGGGGAAATTGGGAGAGCAAAATATGAAAGAGAGCTGCAAATTTCTGCTGGAAAAGTTTTTCCCAGTTAAAACTTGCAAGTAAGAAAATCAGCTGATCACAAACACATGTTTGTAAATAAACAGAAGAAAATATGGCCTTTTTGAGTTATTTATTGCAAATTTTATTATTAATGCTAGTATACAACGAAAAAGTGAGTAAATTTAATATGCACATCGTTTGTTGTGTTTATTTTTCAACAATTTGCTATTAATCTCCAGTTTATTTAATTTAGTGTGTGCTGACTATGGTTGCCGTATGACATTTTTCATTTGTACCATAATTTACCTTTAAATATACCAAAATAGATTTAAATGCAGCATGCTGAAATGTTGTTTTGCTGAAGTTTTCAGTTTTGGTAGGTTGATTGTTGAAGTGAAAATTTTATAATTTTAACGCTACATCTGTAGTTATATCTATTACATTGTTTTTGGATCAATGATGGGTGTTTGGAGGAGATACTCTGTTTTTGAATGCGTCACCAAGTGATATCACAAATAATTATGAGAAAAATAACTTATTCATTCCAATATAATTAATTTTTATTTTAAAAAGGTTTTTCTTATCGAAAACTATTGAATTGTATAAAATGCCGAATCGGTTGAAAATGTACCAAAGAGAAAATAAATTGCCAAATTAATCACCAGTGGCAACTGTGCAAGTGATCAGCTGTTTCGAAGGTTGCAAGTTTTTGCAAATTTTGCGTNCAAATTTCTGCTGGAAAAGTTTTTCCCAGTTAAAACTTGCAAGTAAGAAAATCAGCTGATCACAAACACATGTTTGTAAATAAACAGAAGAAAATATGGCCTTTTTGAGTTATTTATTGCAAATTTTATTATTAATGCTAGTATACAACGAAAAAGTGAGTAAATTTAATATGCACATCGTTTGTTGTGTTTATTTTTCAACAATTTGCTATTAATCTCCAGTTTATTTAATTTAGTGTGTGCTGACTATGGTTGCCGTATGACATTTTTCATTTGTACCATAATTTACCTTTAAATATACCAAAATAGATTTAAATGCAGCATGCTGAAATGTTGTTTTGCTGAAGTTTTCAGTTTTGGTAGGTTGATTGTTGAAGTGAAAATTTTATAATTTTAACGCTACATCTGTAGTTATATCTATTACATTGTTTTTGGATCAATGATGGGTGTTTGGAGGAGATACTCTGTTTTTGAATGCGTCACCAAGTGATATCACAAATAATTATGAGAAAAATAACTTATTCATTCCAATATAATTAATTTTTATTTTAAAAAGGTTTTTCTTATCGAAAACTATTGAATTGTATAAAATGCCGAATCGGTTGAAAATGTACCAAAGAGAAAATAAATTGCCAAATTAATCACCAGTGGCAACTGTGCAAGTGATCAGCTGTTTCGAAGGTTGCAAGTTTTTGCAAATTTTGCGTTCTCGTACTTCTGTTGATATTTCGTCTCTTTGAGAGCGAATGCTGCTAAATTCTCAGAACTTTTGCTGCTGGAGAATTTTGTTCTCTCAATACGAGTACACATCTTATATGAATCGATTTCGTTTTAACTTATCAAAATAATTTCATTTCGTTTCAGAGCCGAATTAACGAAACAAAACTCAATCGTTAACGCCAAGGCGTATTTAACAGGTGATAGCAGCACCCTTTTATTTTTCTTCGCCTCACGGCTTCATATGTCAAATGGCTGCTGTTGATTGGTTGGAGCAGTTGATTGTTTTTTGTTCTCTTTCACATCATTCCTATGAAATTTTTGACAGTCCTCGCCGCAAAAGCAAAAACAAAATAAATGTACATTTTGTTGTTGGCGTACCGATACCACCTTATTGAATACGCTTTGGTTAACGTTGAACGAAATAAATCATCAATCATAACAAAATAAATCAACGAAAAGTTGTTGTTGTAAGCCATTGCCAGCTCACTATCAGTGTTGCCGCGCCGTCTCAAGAAAATGTATCACCGACCTAGCCAAAAATGTATCCAAATGTATCCAATTTTATTTTTTTACGTATTCATCTCATAATTTGTAAGAAAACCAAACATTTTAAAGAAAAAAATAATAATTTATATATAATATATATATGTATAAATATATTTTTATTTTCATAAAATCAAACATTTGTAATTTAGATTTATAAATTAAATTTTTTGTGCATAAGTATTTTGCAAAGTAAGTATAATAAATATTAAATAACATGTTACATTTGTACCTGTACACTCTAAAAAGTGCATGTAAAACTACTACTGAAAAGTAGGTATCTATTTTTCAACAAGAATCTGCATAAATATACGTATAAGATGTTCAGGATTTGATTTTGAACTTGAGATCTTTAACATATATACAAGAAATGTTTAAAATTGCAAAAATTTTTAAAATTAAAATACATTTTCTACTAACAAAAAGTATTAGGGGCTCAGATTTACTCTATTTTAAACATTTTATGTGTAAAATTGCTCTTTGCGACAAATTTGGTAAGTAAAAGTAAACAGGCAATGTTTAATTTTATTACACGGTGTGCAAATTTGCACACATTAAAAGAGGAAATTGGTTACCTCTCTTAATATGCGCAAATAAACCAAAAAAAATTAGGGTATATTTGAAGACTTTTCAGTAAAATTCGTACAAATTTCCGTAAATAAATCAAATTTGGGTTTTAAACGGTGTATTTTAACCTACATTGAGATCTTCTTTGTTTTTAAATTAACAAATAAAAAATATGTGATATGAAAAAGATTACTACGGAAAGAGTATCTACTTACTTTATATATATTATTAAGGTCTTGCTTAAAGCATCCTTTTTAGCTAATAAAAAATAAGCACTTATACCTATTATGGAGAGATCTCTTCATATGTTCATTGCTTCGTTCATAAAATATGAAATACTTTAATATCACGCTTAAGTAGTGGTTTTTAATACATTTAGAAAACGTAATGCTTTCTACCATCTTTAATTAAAATCGATTTTTGAACGAAAAGAACTTTATAGAAACTATAAAATGTTGGCCTATTTAAAAATGTATCCATATTTATACTGATCGGAATAAATATCTCGCAAAAAATCGTCTAAAAATGTATCCAATTGTATCTATTTAGATCCAAACGGCATCCCTGCTCACTATTAACACCTAGCACCTAAATGCATGCTACAGCTTCACNTGTATCACCGACCTAGCCAAAAATGTATCCAAATGTATCCAATTTTATTTTTTTACGTATTCATCTCATAATTTGTAAGAAAACCAAACATTTTAAAGAAAAAAATAATAATTTATATATAATATATATATGTATAAATATATTTTTATTTTCATAAAATCAAACATTTGTAATTTAGATTTATAAATTAAATTTTTTGTGCATAAGTATTTTGCAAAGTAAGTATAATAAATATTAAATAACATGTTACATTTGTACCTGTACACTCTAAAAAGTGCATGTAAAACTACTACTGAAAAGTAGGTATCTATTTTTCAACAAGAATCTGCATAAATATACGTATAAGATGTTCAGGATTTGATTTTGAACTTGAGATCTTTAACATATATACAAGAAATGTTTAAAATTGCAAAAATTTTTAAAATTAAAATACATTTTCTACTAACAAAAAGTATTAGGGGCTCAGATTTACTCTATTTTAAACATTTTATGTGTAAAATTGCTCTTTGCGACAAATTTGGTAAGTAAAAGTAAACAGGCAATGTTTAATTTTATTACACGGTGTGCAAATTTGCACACATTAAAAGAGGAAATTGGTTACCTCTCTTAATATGCGCAAATAAACCAAAAAAAATTAGGGTATATTTGAAGACTTTTCAGTAAAATTCGTACAAATTTCCGTAAATAAATCAAATTTGGGTTTTAAACGGTGTATTTTAACCTACATTGAGATCTTCTTTGTTTTTAAATTAACAAATAAAAAATATGTGATATGAAAAAGATTACTACGGAAAGAGTATCTACTTACTTTATATATATTATTAAGGTCTTGCTTAAAGCATCCTTTTTAGCTAATAAAAAATAAGCACTTATACCTATTATGGAGAGATCTCTTCATATGTTCATTGCTTCGTTCATAAAATATGAAATACTTTAATATCACGCTTAAGTAGTGGTTTTTAATACATTTAGAAAACGTAATGCTTTCTACCATCTTTAATTAAAATCGATTTTTGAACGAAAAGAACTTTATAGAAACTATAAAATGTTGGCCTATTTAAAAATGTATCCATATTTATACTGATCGGAATAAATATCTCGCAAAAAATCGTCTAAAAATGTATCCAATTGTATCTATTTAGATCCAAACGGCATCCCTGCTCACTATTAACACCTAGCACCTAAATGCATGCTACAGCTTCACCATTAACGATTGAATTTCTTTTCGTTAAAAACCAAAATAGAATTATTTTGATAATTACCTAAACGATAAAAAACTGAATCGTTCCAACAGAAACGATTGCTTTTTTTGGTAAACGCCAAAATTAACGTTACTATGCATCCTTGGTTTCTTATTGTTAACATATTGACTCAGAGAGGTGGTTTACAAAACAAATGTAAAGTAAAAATTTAATCACATATCACCTGAAATGCAAAAAGACGCAACAAACATCATCGCTGAAATTCAAAAAGTCGTATCTAATACAAAATTCAGTTTTTGATTGATATGATGGATTTCATCGAATTACAACTCCCACATCTTTCAATGAAAAAAATAAACAAATTTTTCACGACTTTTTCCATTTCAGTTACGATGTTGCTACGTCTTTTTGCGTTTCAGGTGACGATATATTTACATTTTTCTTTTCACAAATATTGTAAGGAAAGTTAAATAAAATTTCACTGAGCCCGCTACCAGCTTGTCAAAATACATCCAGCACAAGCTTCGTTCGTTTATTACTCTAAAGTATTAACATGAATTTGAATCTCTGGCGTAAAACATGTAGCTTAACACATAAATATGTATGTACACTACATACTTGTAAACCAATTAAAGTATTTCTTACTTATCTACGTATACATATATGAACATTTATTAAATGTAATATGGAAATTTATTAAAGAAACATACTTGGGCATGATCCCACGAAGGTACTTATCAGTCAAGAAACATCTTAGGGCCGGTTGTTCAATGTCTGATTAGCACAAATCGGAGGTAGAAGCTCCGGTTAGATACAACGACTGCTTTATCGATCACATGTTATATGCTTGATTTATTTAGGATTAAATGTTTCGAATACAAAACATTTACATACATACATATATATTTGTAATTTGTACATTTTAAATCAAACAAGAAATAAATAAATGCAGGTACAGTCTTAGGCACAGAGATGAGATCATTTAACATTTTTTGGTTGTAAGAATTATATACATACAATATGTACCAATAAGTTTAATTTCTTAAAAGTAAATTTAAATCAATTAATTACACATGCAAATATTTAGCAGCTGACCACACATAGTGCGGGTAATTTTTGTTTACAAGTTCCTTGCATAACATTATGCTATGGATACCGTCAATCTTAAGTTTATTTATTAAGGCTGGTTTTCATTAGGTCAACTTCAAACTGACTTCAAAAACTTCCTTCATCTGACAGCTGTTTACTTGGTGTCATTACATTTAAAAAACTGACCAAATGTCGATACCGCAGTGCATGTCAAAGACTATCGTCAAATTTCGGTGTCAGATGATTGACATTCCATTTTAATTACTGATGTCCAATGTGAAGTTAAATTTTTACAAAAAGTGTAGAATACAGACCTTTTAAGCATGATACAAAAATTTGAAGGTAAAACCGCTGAGAGGCAGCCTGAACATTTTTGAAGTTTGCTAACATAACAAAAATGTTTTCAAATTTTCAATCCCACAAATACATTCTCATTTTCAGTTTCAAATAAAGGAAAAATTTAATATTTTCATCTATTTGTTTTTTGTTTTACTTTTATTTGGCATTTGAGTTGCTCTCAAAATTTCAATTTTATAAAGTAGACAAACTTCAAAAAATAAATAATGGCCGACGAATTGAGCGAGCGGTTTTACCTTTAAATATTTGTATCATGCTTTAGCTATAAGCAAATTAAAAATGTAACTGGATAGAACCCTTCATACTGATTTCAACCTTACCAAAATTTCTTAGCGCATGTAAAAAATTAAGAACATATAGGAAGTTAAGCTAAGTTTTTCGATATTTTGAAATGTCAATATCTTATAAACTACATAACCGATTAAACAGCTAATGATGTCAGAATAAAGATTATTAGTTTATTTTTCAGTTTATGTACACAGTTTCTATGATTTTTTATATTTTTAAGTCAAAAATACTAGAAAACAAAAAAATAAATTTTTTCATAAAATTACCTTTTTTGAAGAAAATTACATAATTAATTAATATTAATATTAATATTAATTAATGCTACAGAAAACTATATTACATAGAAAGTCCAAGTTATTACCTTATATAAAAAGGTTATTTATAAGGCAAAATTTAACGAAAGTAGTGGTAAAAATCGATATTGTATATCTATTTTTTTCAATGGCGTTATTAAAATTACCTTTAAATTGGCATCAATACTTTTCTAATCGGTCAGTTTCCGAGATATTAAATACTAAAAAATAGGAAAGTTGAAGTTTAACCTGTTATATTTTCTTTGTTTTTACTTGCCTCAAATAATTTTGGTATTGTTGAAATCAGCGTGAGAAGTTCTATCAACCTGCATTTTTGTTTTTTTTGTAGCTAAACGATCGGTATTGTAGTATTGTAGCTAGAATCAGCTTTTCGTATAGCAAACAAAATCAAAATTGCCAACATGTTGGCAAATACATTTTGGTAGTCAAATGCTGCCACATCAGTGGCGAGGGCCGTTTTCACTTCGCTGCCATTTTATATGACCGTGCGTGGTGATATATGACAACAAACGCAAATGACACCAGATGACAACCCGTTTTCATTATTTTGACAACATTTGACGTCAAATATGACCTAATGAAAACCAGGCTTTAGTTTAGTTTTCATCAAAGAAAGCGTTGAAACTAGGGATGGTAATTTTTCGGCTTTTTCCGATCCCAGGATTTTCGGGATGGCGTTGTCACAATCCCGGGATTGTTCCCGGGATTTAGAAATTCGTTACTTTTCAACAACTTGGATCGAAAGAATTTCTTCTATATTGTTTGAGAAGCTCTCCTACCATGAAATAAATAACATTGTGGAACAAATTCAGGTTAGCAAAAGTTAGGTCGATTCTGAGAGTGAGGGGTGAAAATAGAGGCTAAATTAGAAGGCCTGTATCGCGGCGTTTGTTTATGTTAGTTCGAATTTTTTTTTATCGACCTTCGAACTTTGCAGTCAAATGCAATAAATTTTTCCCCTTCTTCCTCTTTTTCCTCGTCTTCCTCTTTTTTGTTTCCAACCACCGCACAGGTAGCGATTTTTACAGGCTAACCTAATATTCACGCACGCCGCCAATTTATTGTCAAAAATTTCTCATGCACATGCAACTTGTATGAGATCAACCGAAATTGAACGGCGTGCGTATGAAGCTAACTCAATTTCCAATTTTTGTTCTGCGTGACATTTTGATTTGACGTTTCGCTCAATGAAATCAAATGCAAACGCATGCAAGTGAATTTAGGGTGACGCAAAAAAACAAATTCGACGGCATGCGTACCAAAACGCAAGCCGCGAATATTAGGTTAGCCTGTTATTTATTTCGTACAAGCGAACTAATATCAAAAATAAAGATTCAGTTAAGACTCGAAACTCAGCCGAAGCTGATGTATTTTAACTTTCGCTCGGTCGTGATAAAATTCGCTATTAATTTTTTTGGAACTTATTTCATTTTGTGAGTGATTTAAGTTAAGTGCATCGGTTTCATAAAAATAACAAAAACAACATTGTATACATAATATATATTGTATTAAAAATGTCGGAACCAAAATGTAAAATGGACCATTTTTGTAATGTTTGTGGACGGTTCATAGCAAGCGATGAAAAATGTGGCAATGCGAGTGATTGTTTTTTGGAAGCCTATAAGCAATATTTCTCGCAAGAGTTTATCCCTGACGGGACAGTAAGTTTTATGACTTTTAACACCAATGTAGTTTTGAAACTTGGAAAATTCGTCCGCCCTTTTAGCACTATGTGCAAAGAAATTGTAAACATCTCTGACCAGTTTTTCGACTTCTACGGAAATTTTTTTACACGATTGGAAAAGTATCAAAATTTAAAACAAGTAAGAAAGTCTAAGTTCGGGCGGAGCCGAACATTAAATACCCGGCGCAAGTATTAAATATATGTTTTCCACCTTTCCGAAAGCTACCGCTACATGATAAGCCGGGGTGTATACATTTTAAGTAAATTAGCG